>NC_056732.1:1313413216-1313655716 GCF_019279795.1 Protopterus annectens
TGGGATGGGATCCAGGTTTAAAAGTGAATTAAAGGGCAACAGATTAATCAAGGCAGGCAAGTAGATCTGCACAGTAAAGGCCCCACACTTGCAGTACTCATTTCAAAATCCATAATTAAGACACGCTGCAGCTGGAATAGCTCATACACACCCACGTACATCAGCAGCATTCATAGCACAATACTATAAAGTGTGAAAGCACCTCACACACATTTGTGTATTCCCATACACTCTGCACCAGTGGTTTATACAGACGGGGAACTTTTATTATGTACATGTTAGGGTCTGCCATAGCTTTGATCCACCAGCATGTGTTGGAGACTGAAGGTGATGTAGAGGATGATGCACACGACCACCTCAGACACCAGAGGAGGAGGAGAGTGTTCAGACCCAGGGTAACCTACCAGGGGCTACATGATCTGGAGATAGTAGAGTGTTACAGGGTGGACCGGGACATCTTACAGCAACTTGCGGAGCTGTGCCAGCCACGCCCCAGAGCCAGAACAAACAGAGGGGAACCCATCCCAGTGGATACAAAGGTATGTGTAAGCATGAGAATACTAGCTACAGGTACCTTTCAAAGACCAACTGGGGATATCATGGGGATTTCACAGGCATCAGCATCCAGGGTACTACACCAGTTCCTGGATGCCATGTTACCACATGCCAATAAGCACATATACTTCACTCGAATGCAAGAGGAGTTGGCCAGTAATATGCGTCTCTTCCACCATGTGGCAGAATATCCGGAGGTACTGGGTGCAATAGATTGCATGCGCATTCACATGAAGTCACCACCTGGTGAGCAGGGTAGACACTACATAAACCACAAGGGATACCCCTCCATCAACTGCTAGGTCATGTGCAATGCCCAGGGCATTATCATGGATGTGTGTGCTGGCAGCCCTGGAAGCTATCACGACTCCCACATTTGGCATGTCTCACAGATGTATTGGTTATTTGCCGGGGGGGGACATCCCAAATGGCCACCTGGTGGGGAATGCTGGCTATGCACTGGAACCGTGGATGATGACTCCCATCAGAAATGCACACACACCCATGCAGGAATGCCATAATGAGGCACACGCACAAACCAGAATCATCATAGAGCATGTGTCTGTGATGCTGAAATCACGGTTCCATTGCTTGGACATATCTGGTGGAGCCTTTCACTAGTCTCCAGTCACATGTGCCCACATCTTCATAGTGTGTGCCATGCTACACAATGTGGTCCTGTGGAAACAGCTGCAGCAGGGACAGAATGGTGAAGGCCCTCACAGCCCACCACCATTGTCAAAGGCCCCACAAGCACAGAGGTACTCAGACCACGAACACCCTGAGCCAGCCCCAGTAGGCAGATGGAGGCATGCCCAGTATGCCCATGCCTTGGCAAAGAGGGAACGTATAGCACACACACACACACTAACAGTGTAGGCACCTAGGGACTGACACCTTGCTCCACTTGCACACACAGTAAAAATGGATGGCACACACACAAAATTACCTGTAAATTGTCATGTATAGGCAGTCTACTGTGTGCATCCAACATAGGCAGCCCTCAACTATTGCACACACAACTGCCATTGGCACAAGTTAAGTCAACACCTGAACAGTAAATTAAGCTATCAGCATATGCAGATACTGTATGTATAGATTCATAGGTAGGTACTTGGCCAACTGCCAGAGGCCATTCATAAGCCCAGCCAAAATGTGTCAGCTTTTGCCACCCCATTGATTCATTAACTGTCCCTCTGTGGAGCAGAGCCAATGGCGGGATCCCTGGGGTGCATCTACTGTTCCCCATCCACTCTTCAAGGATTCTCTTGCAGCGTGTTTGTGAGGGGCTCTGTATAATATAGTTGGGGATGTTGTTCCAAAGTATGGGGAGTGTCTGTTACAGGAAGCTGTCCCTCCAGCATCTTCCAGTTATTGTTGTGGCAAGGTTCAGCTCACTACAGTGTGTGGCTCACTGTGACATGGATTTCCATAGATGGAGCATATCCATCAAGCGTGAGTTCAACATGGCTGTGTTGGCCAGTGGAGATCATCTCTGGGTAAATGAGATGCCACTGAGTAAAGCAGGTGTTTATTCAGTTTGGCTGCATAGGTCATATGTTGGAGGCCAGTATTCCCCTTGGTGAGGTACATTCGTGGACCCCCCAGCTGTTGGAAGTGTCTTCTGAGGTACATCCCACATGGCTTATTATACCCTATGATGGGACTGATGAGTGATGAGTAAAGGGGCACTATAACCCCTGTATGTCTAGATGGGAATCCTTTAGTAATCAGATGGCCTACATAGAAGGATGTCCTAACTACTGTGGAGATATGATTGTCAGAGGGGAGATCAGTATCTACCTTAGTCCCCAGATACTCCATTACCTCATCGGTATTAAAGTGGCTGCCACTTATGTGTTAATATGTGGGTGCCAATTCCACAATGGAATGACCATGCAGTTAGTGGCACTTGGCTGGAGGCCATGTTGTTGGCACCCTGTGATGTTCTTCTT
Source organism: Protopterus annectens (assembly GCF_019279795.1). Taxonomy (NCBI): domain Eukaryota; kingdom Metazoa; phylum Chordata; order Ceratodontiformes; family Protopteridae; genus Protopterus; species Protopterus annectens. The sequence continues at coordinate 1,313,415,727 of NC_056732.1, forward strand.
GAGGCCCCTTGAGGGATGTCTGTGTCAGCTGGACTATCAATCATGGCTCCCAGTTCGCAGTCATTGCCAAACATGGTCTGCTGTAGTCCACCTGTGTTTTCCTGTACCTCTGAGATGCATATGCCAAACAGTACGGCTCCCAGGACTGAGTCCTGTGAGACACCAGTCATGACTGGTCAAGAGTTGGACCTGGAGATTGCTAGTCATACCATGTAGGTTCTGTGTGTAAGCCCATCGGCAACCCAACCTGTGATGTATGGGTGAATGTACAGGCTGGTGTGTTTATCAATAATACCCGAGTGGGGCATGGTGTCAAAAGCCTTGGCGAGGTCCAGGTAGTATGTGTGAACCACCTCCCCCATCATCTAATGTCTTGGTGACTGCATGTAAGATGTCAAACAGGTTCAGTAGGCATGAACTGCACTCAGCCAAGCTGACCTGGGTTGGGTCACGTGTTCGGAGGTTACCAATGTCTTTGTTAATGAGTGCCATGAGGATGGGAACCATACCATTGCAGACCAGGCTAGTCAGGCTTATGGGGTGGTAGTTACCATGGTCAGTTGTGATTCCACCTTGATGGAGTGGAATAACTGTTGTCAAGTGCCATTGTATGGGCATGTAGCCTGTGGAGAGGCTGAGGTAGAAATGCTTAATTAGGTGGGGGGCAGGTTGTCTTGTACAGTTTGCAAGATGCAGTCTGGGTCAACATCTGCCTCCACTGATGCTGTGCTCTTCTGTTAGAGAGGGTCATTTCCACCTGTGTGTCTCTGATGTGTTGGATACTGTACCTTTCGGGTAGTGCTGTGGGCTCTTTATGGGGTGAAGTATGCACCGAATGTATCTGCAAGGATGTTGGTGGTATCAGTAGAGTCAGCATATTTTGTGCTATATTTCAGCAGCACAGTGCAAATCTGTGTGTCACCACATAGATCCTTGACATAGCCAAAGAAGGCTTTGAGGTTATCTTTTGAATCCTTGCATATACTCCTGCTGATGTTAGCCTTGGATGATGTCGGGGCCTACGTATCATACTAATAGTGGTCACGGATGTCTGCCCTTCGTGGGATTTGCTGTGTGTCTGGAACACTGTCCTACTTCTGTAGTATAGCCTGTTTATTGCAGAGGTCCACCCAGACTGGTGGAGTGAGTCTTAGTTTACCAGTGATGGCATGATCCATACATCCGTGTAGGTGCTTACAGACTACATTTGTAAATCTGTCTGCATCTTGAGCAATGTTTCCCCTTAGCATGGGGGCTGTGAAACCCCCCACCCCTGTCACTAGTAGTGTAAATTTAGCTGTAGGAAAGGTATACACTGTGGTATCCATGGCTGGGGGAGATGCTTGGGTGTGGAAACAGTGAATAGTTCATGGTCAGATCTAACCAGTGACCAGTTAATCTGTTGCCCATGTTGGTGATGACCACTTCTAGTAGTTTCCACCCCACGTTAGGGAGGTTACCACCTGATACAGGGCATATGAGGTGATAAATTCTAGGAAGTGCTGGGCCTGGAAGTGAGTAGCGGAGTAAGTTTCCAAGTTAATGGTATGGTGGTTGATATCGACCAATGCCAGGGTATGCGTTAGGACTGTCATGTTCTCCACTGTCTCCAGGTAGGTGGAATGGAGGTCCTGGGTCATGGAGGGTGATCCGCAGCAGGCCACCGTTTACATTGCAGTTGTGGCTGATGTTAGCTGCACATGGATGATCTCAGTGGTATCATGTTGCCCCACTAGCCTGGAGGTGTAGGTATCCCTGATGAATATGGATACAGCCCCTCCATGTCTGTCAGTCCATGTTCTGTGGCTGAAATGTGTGGTATGGGTTGTAGTCTGGTAGTGCTGGTGTGCTCTCAGGAGCTTTAAGACAGATTTCAGTTACTGCACAGATGTTGATGTTGTCCATCCTGAGGAGTGCTGTGAGTGCTTGCATGTTGTGATCACAACCCCTGGTGTTGAGTAACATAACCCTCATTGAATCTGCTATTGTGCTGTTTATGGAGCTTGTATTCACCTTCAAAACTCTCCTAAATAAGGCACCATGGGGTGCCAATAGCCTTGGCCAGTATTCCAAAGCCTAAGGCTGACACATAGGCCAGCATGGTATCATTGCATGCATGTTCCCCATCTGTGCTTGTTTTTAATCTCCCCTGTAGGTAACCTACTGGTAAGCAATAATAAGCCTTAAACTTATACAAGTCTTCTAGCTTCCAAGATAGGCTTTTGGAGTGACTAAGTATCAGTGTTCTGTATGTTCTTGCTGTACTTAACTGTTTCCTGACTACATGGTGATTTCTCACTGTATATTGTGATCTGAAGGTCTGTTTATTCACATATTATGGCTGTGATGGCCTGCACGTTAGAGGTCCACAGATAGACTACTACCTATCTGCCCAAGGGCAATTAGAAGCATAGCTACAGTGTGTTGACTTTCCTTGCACCATTGATGAAGTAAATGAGCCTCTGTTAAGCATAGCCAATGAAGCAATTACAGGCAGAGTTGCTGGAAGCTGTTGAAGACTAGGGTTGTGGAGGGTGAGAGGGGCCCTTAGTGATCTAAAGAGGGCATGTTAATGTGACAGTTCAACACCATTCAATACCCCTAACAGGTCTCACAGCTATCAAACTGGACAGGCTCTCCCACCCCCTGGCTGTATGGTTCTGGGACACATAATCCCAGGGGTGTATAGTCTGTTACCCATTCACACAACATGGTTTCCCTTGAAGTGTGTCAGTGAGGGACTATGCCTAATGTAGTTAGGAATGTAATGTACTGTCTTACATTATATGAGTTATATAGTTATATATATATATAACATAGTTATATGTTATTTCAAGAGTACGTGAAGCTCAGTAAGTTTGGGGGCATCCGCCTTTTGCTTAGCCTAGCTTAATCATAGAAATCATCTAAATAGGAAATAGGCAGAAGCAATGTTAATGTCAACAGTGTAATGGTTACAGCATCTGCATAGTATCTGTGCATTCGAGGTTACAATCCCGATAAAAGCAGGGTTGATTATCATGTGCAAAAGTATACCTTAACCACAGCTTGCATATATAGGTAGTAATCATCTGTATAATAAACATTCAAAACACCCATATAAACCCATGTGTGTTGGAGAGTACAGTCAACAGAGAATGTAATGTTATGTCAGCACATAGTGAGCTGTTACTTCACTGACATGTATATATCCTGAGTAGTTAGCGGATGTGGCCATGTTTGCGCGCACAGGTTATATGTTACAAAGTTTGTTTAACTGTGTTTAACCGCTGCTATAATGTCACACAAACACTTTTAAACATGCTTACAACTGCTTAAATGAGCCTTATTCTGCAGTAAAAAACATTTGTAAAGCATTGCAGGTGTTGAACCCTGGACCATGCACACTATAGTCATGGGACTTACCATTAAGCCATCTGAGGTGTATACATGTCTCATGGTCTTGAGATTACACCTTATACCATATGCATTTCACTGTAATGATCACAAATGGGACAGTCACTTTGTGAACATATGTACAGTACATTGTAATGTACTGTAGTTTGTGAACCAACACATTCCAGTCTACATATGTATTACTGTTACAAACTAATACGAAATATAAATATAAATATATATATATATATATATATATATATATATATATATATACATGTCAGTGATGCCTGCACATATATATATATGTATATAAAAAATACAGTTACATCAATAGCCATATATATAAACATCTATGAACACACTTTGTGACACAGAAGCACTCCAAAGGAATTGGAGTGTACACAAAACACATGCAGCTCTGGTATTATAACAATTAATATTAACCTAATTCACCATAGAAGGGGTAGTTGTTGTGTATGTGAAGATTGGGGTGGGGGAGGAATGATGGGTAATGCAATCATGCATCAAGGAGGGCCTGGATCGGATGTCCAATAAGTAAACCGGAGGGGTATACATGGAGTATGGGGACAATATAAAAAGGACACAGAGCAAGAACCTTTCTCATTCATAATACACCCTGTCATGTCACATTGCAAAACCTAATTTCACAAACATATGAACATTAACATGTATCAGACATATGTACACCAACTGACTGTCACATTTGTTTTCAGTAGTGAAGAATGTCTGTAGTACAAGGTATATTCTAAACACCATAACATTTGCACATATCTCAGATTCCTTAGTGGTAAAGTCAGTGACTGTGGTGCTCGTGGTCCTGAGTTCAAGGGCTGTTAGGTTATTTTGAGGGCCAGAATAAGGGCTGTTGGTTGCAGGTGGATTAAAGCACTCTTAAGCAGTTGTAAGCGGGTTTCCATGGGTTTGCGCGACTGTAAGCGGCTGTGAAACACGGTAAATGGAGAAGCGCTTTATAGGTTTAACCTTTGCTTAATGTTGCGCAGACCACAGGCAAACCTGCTCACAACCATGCAAATGTGCGTTATTCACACTTTCCCTACCAGTGCCTACTCTGAGAGGTAAAATAATAACACCTTCCAGGAGTAGAACCCGCAACCACGTACTCCATCCTCAGAGTAACCTAACACTAAGCTACCTGGGATGTACCTATCCCAGTTGTGTATGCAGACAGGTTAAAACACAAAAGGGAGGAATGTGTTGAAATAGGACAACCCACCATATACCCAATTAAAGGTGTATGCTGATATATATATATATATATATATATATATATATATATATATATATATATATATATATATATATATATATATATATATATATATATATATATATATATATATATATATATACAGAGAGAGAGAGAGAGAGATACATAGAGACATGACGATATATACATGTTTACATATATATGTAGATATATAGATAGGTTAAAAACATCTACACATCTGTGGAGGTGCAGATAAATGTATGCAATAATATATATATCTATATATATATATATATATATATATATATATATATATATATATATTTTATATATATATCTATATATATATATATATATATATATATATATATATATATACACACACATACATACATGTCTGTAGACAGCATCTGAAGTGGTCATATCTGAGTATAACATGGACCATAGCAATCACACATTCCACCCCCCAAACAATATGAAAATAACATATGAAGAGTATATGCCAATACACTATTACAAATATGTTATATGGACACAGTCACCAACACAACTGCAATGACTGCAAATATCCATGATAGAAACACACAGACAGCTTTCATTTTACAAAACTTTATTACATTCCAATGTATTGCCAAAAGGATTCAAGGACTAACAGTACCTGCATGCTATACAGGGAGCATTTAATAGTGCCTTAATGAATCAGCCTGCAATTACCACAGTATTAGTCCACTAAGGGATAGGTGTTCAGACATAGGGAAAGAACACCCACACACATATAGACATTGTATAAAAGGGGTTCCTATACACCTGCATGTGCTATGTACACCCACCAACATCTACCCCACAACCAAAATAATTACATCAATACATACTGTCATACCATAACCAATTATTCAACTACTGTACAACATCTGCTGAAACCTTAACATACCTGGACAAAGACACACTAACATGGCCCTATGTGAAATAGTTGCCATTATACAATTGAACAGCTGCTGATGTAACAGGGTTTGTATGAACTAATCCCGTTTCAGAGGGTTGAAAGGTTCATACACCAGGAAGTGTTACCGAGTACTGATTATCAGCACAGTATGATACACAGTAACACCAAACTAAATATGTCTGGTAAGCACACTGTAAACCCTCTAACATTATATGCATAGCTATGCAACCTTGAGCTGGTCAAACAACCTGGCCAGACTGAAACATATGCAGAAGTATTAAGTACAGACAAACCCTGCACAAGTAGCAATGTTCAGAAATATAACAGCAGTACTCACATTTAGACCAAATCCTCTAGGCATTACACACAATATATTACTGTTTATCTCCATACAGCTGTTGCAATAGATTCCAAACAACACTTCCACGCTGTCTTCCTCACAAGTAAGGCAAAGGGACAATGCCCAAGTGGAGTACTCAATTATACTCCACTGTAGCCATGGCATTGGCTAAGGCAGTAGCAATGCAGCTGATGTGCATGTAATTAGCTACTTAGGAACACCAATTGGTTATCGGGTTAGCACATGTTACTGATCTTTAACTATAAAAGGTTGCCTTGTCACACATTCAAACCATCTATATCTACCTGTAGGACAGTACAAAACACTGAAAGACGAAATGAAAACGAGTATTATACTAGTCAATAACACCTCTGATTACTAAGAAGGTATGTATAACATGTAGTATGTCTGTGTATGTAGTACCTGTACTCTAAGAATTACAGTGTAATCAATGCATATAATGGAAATAGCTATCTTGTAGCAATGTATTGTTGAGCAGTAGTAATGCTTGTAGTATTCTATGTGTGTACTGCTGAAGGTCACACAGCAAACTCTGCATACACCACAATGGATGATATGGGCTTGGAACCCATCAATTTGCTTCCAGCCACTGTCAGTGGCAGGATTGGTCCAACAAGTATGTGCTATAACAGGGGATAGTATATGTCAATATATTGTAACAGTCGACATATGTATGGGTGTATAAGTAAGATGAACATGTTAAAGGTGGGCTTACCTTGCAAATATGGTGGGCATTGTGGGATATTGTGCCAATAATTGTAATGTACAGTATTCTAGGTTGATCTGTAGTCTATTCTACATAGCAGTTCTGTTATGTTATGCAAACAGTAGTTATGTCTATTGGCAATTACAATACTCAATGACAGGATACATAGCATTTGTATTCATCTGACAGTTTAGCAGCATGATAGCAAGTTAATTGGAAGAGCCAGGTAACTATCCATACACATAACACATGTAATATCCACCTCTCTTGTATTGTTTTCAAGCAATAACAGCTGTGCATGTGTACATGTTATGCAAATGTGTAGTGACCCTTGTTACAGGACTGGGCCAAATGGCTATGTGCACACCTACATAGAGTGGCTTTTGAGAGTACAGACACACTGGTTGAACTACCAGGTTTGTGTAGCCCGACGTCTCATTGCCAACCTAACAGCCACTTGCACATACTGTATGTAAGGTAGTGCACAGCACTGGTAATGAAACAGGTTGCATATCATCTTTAACTCCAGTGTAACATCTACAGTAGGAGTGTAAGATGTAGGAGACAGCTGCCCATGTGTAATAGCCGCATCATAGGTGATGGCTCACACTATCTGATTATATCCTGATCATGTTGATAGTGGTATCAGAGTCTATTGATACATGACTCTGTTTGGAAAGTGGGTGCCTGTGCCCAACAGAGCTCATGGTCCTGGCGGATATGTGAGTATATACCCAGAGAAGGAAACAGACCTGTAGACACTTGCATCATTTGTAATCAACTAACAGGATGTGATGTGCTCCTCAGAGGAGGATTTCTGCTAAAGGTAGCTAAAATGTTTCCGTAATAGCTAGTGTTTTCATGTCCATAACACAAATATTTACATGTGAGCATCACTGCCTAAAACATCTACATAAGCAATACGTAAACTAAATACAGTACTTGATACTTGTAGTACTGAATGCTCATACAGGCATGTCCACTAGTCAGCTACTGGTGTTTACTAATGTCAGCTTTGTGTATGTGGCCATCCTGGGGGAATGTAATCTCTATGCCATGTACACTGCCAAACCCACCTAACACCATGCCCCACACATTGTTTGGGATGCAGCTACAGGGGTAAGCTGGAAGGCAGCCCAGTCTACAGCCACGACTGGACTGAACAGTCATGAGGTGTAGGTTAACACATGCAGCTTATCAACACAACCAACAGATACCCTTACCAGATCACAGTAAGGACACCCGCACACACTACCACAAATCACACACATTCACAGACGCGTCTAAGTATCTGGCCAAACAAGTGACCCCCCCAAACAGGAAGAGACAGACACCAAAATACACAAACTGTATGACATAATTTGCATAATTGTGCCACACCTCTGAACACATGACTGGAAACATGCCCAACAGTACTCATTTGTGAATGCAAACTCTAGCACTATGTTACACACCAACCTATACGAGGGCATACATACTGTCAGCTGCCTGTCTGCCATGATTAGCCACATACTCATACACTCAGACCACCTTTTGAACTATACACATGGCTCTGGCATATTCCTTGTTGTGCAGCACATGTGATGCAGTAGTCTGGACTGCATGGAACCACATGTAGGAACTGTCAGGTCTTGTAGCCCATGCAGGTATGTCCCAAGGCCTGGGTAGCATTCTGCCATTGGCCAGAATGATACTGCAGTACAGGGTCAAAAGGACTGTATTCCACAATTGTCTAGTGTAGTGGTGCAAGTCAAAGGGTATCCAGTATCTGTCATCCTGGGATAACATGGTTGACAGACCATGATGCTTTGCCAGACAGGGCCTGAACCTGTCACCCCTGGGAATCTGGATTCTGCCTAGGGCTCATGCTTCCCCTATAGTGCCTTCATCATGCACGGTTCAAGTGAAGGTCCACTGCTGTTACAGGGACAGACAAGCAATAAACTGTGGGTCTCGCTACACAATGATACATGTCAGAAACACTATACGGACACACATATGTCAATCCTCAACATGGAGAACATATCTGTGCAGTGGCTGAGACATGTTTCAATGCTCCAGAGAGCACACCTGCATGACCATGTTATAACACGTACCTCAGTTCTTGCCCATTATCCTTTATTGGAACACATGGGCCACAGGTGTGTCCATATTCCTGAAAGATATGTACACCCCCACTCTAGTTACACTTGCATAACTTCAGATACACTATGCAACTACCTTTGTGCCAAAGTGGAATTCAAAATGCACCTTGAGACAGATCACCCACCAGGCCGTGGACATCCCAACTGTCATAATGTGCTGTAATGGGGAAGATTAGGTCTGAGACAGAACCATAATAATGGCTACTCTCAACTATTCCATTATGAACTGGAAAGACTCCTCATGTACCAACATCTGCGCTCAATGCATGTTGGATTCCATCTTCCCCACTGACCTGGATCACAGTAGTCACACAAACAGGGCTAACAGTATGCTACACATAGTTAGTCTCCAATGCCAATGCTATGTTTCCTAAGAACAGAGTGGTGACTGTCATGGCACCCATGCAGATGGACAATGCATGTGCAAATGCTGAATCCTACACAAATGAACCTTAAGCAGTCACATATGTGCAGTGATTGTGCCATTGAAATAGAACCAGGATTCAACCCAACACAAACAAGAAGGTCAGCTGGTGGTACCATGCTTTAAACTGTACGACAGAAGGTAGTAACTGTTGCAAGAGTGAACACACATGAGTGTAGGTGATTCCTGGTCAGCCTCAGTAAGCTGCAGATATACCATATAAAACCACACAAAGCTACTGTGAAACTAATCAGCCACATATTATGAGGCCAAGCACAGAGCATTATATAGTTGTGTCATTAACCATAATGGCAATGACAAGACCTGCTGTGCTGCACAGGACTATGGCATGGGAAGTACTGCACCTACAGAAATAGCACCAGTTCATCCAGATAGGGTCTTGGAGAACTTAAACCCACTCCCACCTCCCCCCAACAGGTATACTTAGTAATATATCCATGTACACTACAGGGCCCCTGTACTTACGACTTATGCAGGTACAAGCTGCACTCTCTAAAGCCATACATACAGCTTTCATGGGACCTGTCAACATCCCAGGGTGTATCCTACACAAATGTAAGAACATTCAGCTATCCACATACACATCATGTTCAATCATAGCTCCATGTCAGGCTGTGTACACATCGAATGGTGCACAGCAACAGTTATCACACCCCATAAAGGAGGAGACACCGTTGATAATGGGACATAGTGCACAACTACCCTGCTGAGTCTGGTCTGTACAGCCATAAACTGTGATCAACATATTTGATGTACTCGGTACAGATGTAGATGACAGTAGGATTGATTCACACTGCATATCATGACGTTGCCAGGTCGTAGGACACCATCACCCATACTGTGTTCCAGCTACTCAGTAAACTAGGTGTATATTCTTATGTCACAGGAGTGATTAGCAACTGGACTGCTGGCAGAACCAACACTACAGAAGGTGTCTGACTAATACACGCACATCAAACCAGTGCCAGCCACAGTAATACAGGGTTCATTCCTGGTACTCCCCCTCTTTGTTATCTATACCATACAGACTAACACAGAAGGCATCAACCTATTGACTTTTGCAAATGACTATGAACTAAGAGCAATAGTCAACTCAATGTGTGCTGCGTTCAACATACAGAAGAGCCTTAGTTTGTCAGATGTGTGGTGTGTGATGTATGGCCCCAATCTGACAGCTAAGTATTGCATTGTCATCCCCTGTGTTACAAACCCTTTACCCATTAACTACCACCTAGGCAGCGGTCAACATAATGGCAACTGTGTGTATGGGATGCAGCTGGACAGTACTTTCCTTTGATAGTTACTTCACCGCACCAGACAGGTAATCATATGTGGCATCCCTAATCATGACAGGGTGCCATCCAGGAATACAGAGATAACTGCTCAACCATACTCAACACCCATGTGACCCATAATAGGTCACATATTTCCTTTAAGGGTTATTGCCCATGTGTAGATGGCCTAGACTGTGCTTCCCAATCCCTAGCTTCACTATGTAGCATGCAGCCTACCCTGAATAAAGCCATGTCCAACCCAGAGGTGTTGGACATGCTACACTTAACACATCCTGATCACAAATAAACACATACATCATGGACATCCACCTTTCTAGTACAAGGATCACAACATGCCTGACAGATCTCTGTCCCATACACTTAACATATTCTAGCCATACTATGCATCCCTGTCCAGCGAAGCTGCACATCATCCCTCTCTGTGACATGGTGTGATGACTGCATGCCAAATATATCAGTAACCCTGTGTATCAGTTCTGTGGCACTGCTTGAACTGGCCAATGAAACTTACCTATCTGTTGCCTACAGCTAGGTAACCTGTCCGCCTAGGCTCATAAATGGCCCAGGGCATATAGCCTACTAGATCACTATGACCATACATGCTATAGTTGCTATCCAACCCTGCAAATACCATCAGGCTAGCTATTGTCCCATGTGTTACACATGTGAAACACAGGCAATACATGGTAGGATGCTACACAGCTGTACAGTTCCATGTAGATGTATATGGCAAAACACATACATGCTTGCAAGTCTGCAGGGTCACAGGTCACGTCCCTAACGGCTATGTATGACTATATATGTGACATATACACAGCATAAAGGTCAACTGCATTAATGTGAACACATCCAGGCATGTCCTGATAGGTAAAGACATCAGTACAGGCAAACAGACATGCCCACGTCAAGACAACATCCACATGGTGTATGAGCAATGTCATCACATGACACACACATATATGGTGATAACATCACATCACCAGTAGGTGTCAAATGTGTGTGACTTATACATGTCAGTGGTGTTAGTGTCATGTAGATTTGCAAAGATTTATTTCTAATCTTAATAAATGTGATACACATGTAATTTATGTTCAGCTGTACTGCTGTACTTCTCTGTGAGTTACTGTGACCTGTCTCCATCATTATGTCTTCCAGGTATGCCATGTAGCAGACTGCCGGTGTACAACTGCTTGGAGGATGAGGTCCTCATCCCATACCTCCTCGACAACCACACAACACTCTTCAGCGGGATGCCCTGTGGGAGGAACTCTGCAGGAGGGTAAATGATGTTGGCAGTCACAATCGCACCTATCAGCAGGTGCGCCGACACTGCACTGACCTCATAAGATGGGAGAAACAGTGTGCTAATGCAATTGTCAGGGAACAAGGTGCAACAGGTGGGGATCCGCTCACTCAGCCCCCACTCACACGTACCGAGGAGCTACTGGCCAACCTGGGGACACCTGCAGACCTCCATCCACAAGCTTTAGCTGGTATTGTGGAGGTGGGTGTCTCTCAACCACTGAGCCTGGAGTTGCCTAGTAAGTCACTATGCACATAAAACACAACTATATTTCACATAGTTACATGTGTTACTGTACAATATGTAATGTAACATCATATGCAAGGCATGTATGCACACATGCCACATAATATAGTCTGCTACTCTATATATGCACAGATGTGCATACTCCATAATATAGTGTATTGTACTGGCTTATGTGCTAACATGAACATTGCACCCTGTAGCTATCACACATGTGTGGATAATTATCTTACTGCTGTGACACTCCTGTTTAGGTACCTCTGGCATTTTGCAGCGACAACAGCCTGTGTCAGGTAAGACTGTTATTATTTACCAGGCTTGATAATGCATGGAGCATATTGATTGCATACTATCTGCCATAACACACATACACATAATGTATGGTGGTCCTGTTAATGGACACTGGTCAGAACTGCAATGCATCACACTGTTTACCTATGTGAAACAATTGAAGACTATATGAAACACCTACACTAAACCTTCCAAACTGTCATTGCCAGATGTGTGGACAACAGTGAATACAATGGTGGAGGTGTCTTCCACTGTAGGGACAGGAACTACATATCAGCATTACACTTGTTGGGAATACAAACAGTACTGCAGAGAGAGCATATGTGTGCACACACTCTAAATGTGTTGGAGCTGGAGTATGACCGGTCCACAGGATACACCCTTGTGGAGTATACCCTTGCTATGAATGTCACACAATGTCATGTGCTATCTGACATGTCCATGACATGTAGTGAGCTGACTGCCACACTGCTCAACTATCCTGCAAAACATGTCTCACATCCCATACATACTACCCTTTGTCTGCATAACCCTGTCCTCAGTGGAGCATATGACATCTATGGGTGTATGTCATATGGGATAACACTGACATGTGAAATAAGATGGCCATCACAACCATTGGACAGAACTTGTGTACACATGGCCGTGGAGTATGGCCAGAGACATGAAGCAACACACACAGCAGAAGTGATGTACATGTGTGTACACCCTGTTGTACATTGGCTCAACACAATACAACAATGGCCTTTGTGTAATGGTGATATTGCAGATGTGACACACTAAACATCATACAGGCCTGTGCACAGCTTGTGTAGGCATAACATGAAACCACCATATAACATGTCTTGAACATCATGAGTGTGTCACGACATGGAAGCATTCACCTATACAGTATCCAAATACATACATGTGTTGCACAACATACACATACAACCACATCAAGCCACAGTTACATTACATTCACCTTGCTGGTGTCAGACATCACTGTCATGCCTACTCCTCATGTGTGTGAGGTACACAGATGGCATGTGGGACATAGAGTACTGCTAAGTTAGCCATGTGTGGGCATAGTTTCCAGGCATCAGTAATATGGTTGTAGATGTGCAGGGGTGTCATCTATATACCCTTCTGTGACCTGTGTCACACATTCCACATTAGGGTTTATTGTGTATACACCTCAGTGACGTGGGTCACATTCCACATTACATATGTATTGTATGTGAACATAGTCATGGCTATGAGCTGTGTCAGTAGTTCACACTGTATAGTAATTGTGAAGCCACATGATGCCCTGCAATGGCTATGCACATCAGCTCAATGTGCAGTATGTCCCTGCCTATTTGTAGGGTGGACAGACAACATTGCATCAGCTGAAGGCCCATGTTAGTATAACACGTCCCTGCATTGGGACACCATTACCGTACTGTAGATTGGAAAGGACACCATTGTGTTACACATGTATGCATGTCATTCAACACATCAGCAGAAGACATGTCATACTACATGTGATTGGCAAGGTCATATGCCAAACACAGCAGGCTGGTGTACTGTAAACCTGTGCTGGTCTGTGGCACCATTGCAAAGTAGGGACAGCCATGTCAAACATGTGTGTACAGCCACATGCACAATGTCTAGACTCAGCTCGGGGGTAGGCGGAATAATGTTGAACAGACATGCACTGCTTTGGGGGAGATATGCAAGCTAGGGCTCAGGCAAACATAGTATGCAGAGTGTGTGTCTGTGTGTCTCTGTCTGTCTCTGTCTGTATGCATAGTATGCAGTCGACATACCCTAATGCTCATGTCCTCACACATAGGGGCGGTGGCCAACACAAAGCATCAGTGGCAAATGTATAAAGGTCAGCGATGGTCTGTTAACATGTGGTGTATGTTGCACACACCATGGCAGTGTGGTGCAACGATGCAAAGTGCATGCATTGTGTTGCAGGTATGGGGCATAGGCTGCTAACACAAATGGTGCAATACAGGTATGTATGCTAACCACCACTATAATTGTGTAAGGTGAATGCCATCTGCTATAACATATGCATGCTGTTGTGCACAACTCAGGGATGTATGATAACTACCACTATAATTGTCTAAGCTGAAACTATAATTGTCTAAGCTGAATGCCATCTGCCATATCACCTGCATGTAGCGTGTGTGTCTGTGTGTCTGTGTGTGTGTGTGTGTGTGTGTGTGTGTGTGTGTGTGTGTGTGTGGCTGTGTGTCTGTCTGTGTGTGTCTGTGTGTGTCTGTGTCTGTCTGTCAGTGCCTGTCTCTGTCTGTCTATGTCTGTCTGTGTAGGAGTTGAGAATATAATGTATTTAGATGTGAGACTTACTAACAATAGGGTCAACAAACAGTATAAAGCTTCTATTTATAGGAAGCCCACTTACTCCAACGCATTCTTGTTTTATACTAGTGAACACCCTTACCATCAGAAAAAGGCAGTTGTTAAAGGCCAGATGGTAAGGGCTGCAAGGATGGTCACTGAAGACATTGATTTTGATTTGGAATGTGAAAAATTAAAATCAATGTTTTTGGGTAGAGGGTATCCTTATAATTTACTTGTTGACATAATGATTGAAGTGAAGACTAAGAGACTATCAGGGTTTTTTAAACCTATTTTAGTTAGTAAGTCTCATTTTGAAGACAACAATTTAGCCTCTAATCAGGTAGTCCAACGACATGATACAATAGTAAATGAAAATAAGTCACCACATCTTAGTTTCTTGTCCACTTTCTCTTCTAGTACCAAAAGGGTTAAGGAGATTTTTATTAAAAATTGGGCAGTTATTTTAGAAGAGCCTTCTGTTTGTACTACATTGGGTATTAGACCCCACTTTACATTTAGGAGAGGTTTGAACCTTAAAAATTTAGTAGAGAACCACAAAAATAGCACTTTTGGTTGTTCCCAACGGACACATTTAGGTATGCGTAAGTGTGGGCATTGCACACAATGTAAGTTTATTAAGGTGAGCACTACTGTCAACATTAATCACAGGACATATAGAATCAATGGCACTTTTAATTGTGACTCAAAAGCAGTTGTTTATGTTGCAAGTTGTAAATCTTGCCCCTCATTCTATATAGGGAAGGCTGAGCGGAAATTGAGGCAAAGAGTATATGAACATTGTTATGCTGTTAGCAAAGGGGATGTTAACAATGCTCTTGCGAGACATGTATTGCAATTTCCAACTCATGAGTTTTTATTCTCAGTTGTACATCAGATCCCTTTGGATCTGAGAGGGGGGCCTTGGCAACTCCTACTTGAACAACAGGAGTTTTATTGGCAGATTAGAACTGCTGCATATATTTTCCCCGGTATAAATGATTATGTTTCAATTAAAAGCGTCTTAAAACTGAAAGCATTGAATAGATGAGTTTTTAGTACCACATATATTTACAGCTATATATATATATTTTCTTTTTATAGCTGTTATACTTTTATATGTATGTTTTAACACAGCTTGGTAAAGCTAGTATGTACTTAATACATATATTTAATGAATATAGTGATACTTTTGTTCATCATATACACATATATGGTGTCAGTTTTATTTTTGTATCTTATTATTTTAGATGAATTTTTCTTGTGCCATTTTAGGGTATAAGTAATTTGTGGGTTGACGTCTAGTACTCATTAAAGTTATATTTTAGGTATTCTAGCAGCATTTATTGTGCAATATATATTTATTTATTATTACTGATTAATATATGTGAGATATTTTATTTGTTGTAAAATCTTTTATGGTTTGTTATTATTGTATTTATAACACATATATATATATATATATATATATATATATATACATTTTTTAATTGCAATTAAGTAATTATTTAATTGTCTTGTTAGTGATTAGTTTATTAATCAATTGAACTTTATGACTATATAAAGTGTACAATTTGTCTTTTCTCTTGGTCTGATGAAGGTGGGATATTTTCACCACAGAAAGTGCTTACCTCAATAAATTATTTTGCTTATAGTGGTTGCAGCGTTGCTCTTTTCACAAGCTTTGTCCTATCACTACACTTGCAAGTTTTGTGTTTTTCAGTATTTTGGTTTCTATTATGTTTGTCTGTGTCTCTGTCTGTCTGTGTCTGTGTCTGTGTCTCTGTCTGTCTGTGTCTCTGTCTGTGTCTCTGTCTGTCTGTCTGTTTGTGTCTCTGTCTGTCTGTGTGTGTGTGTCCCTGTCTGTCTGTCTGTGTGTGTCTCTGTCTGTCTGTGTGTGTCTCTGTCTGTCTGTCTGTATGTGTCTGGTATAACTTCTAATGTACAGTTCTTGTCTTCCCCTCACGGGTGTTGATGTAGGTGCATTGCCCTCCTGTGGTCCACCTGATGTTAGTGCCCCACAGACTCTAGCAGTGATGATGATAGTATGATTGAGGCACAGACAGGGTTGTCAGGGGCTGAATCTGTGCCATTGGTTGCCATTCCACCTGTCTCCCCCTCATCCTCACACACATTTCCCCTGCCTGCACATACCCCATCACCACTGGCCATAGAGGAAGGACAGTTGGCAGGTGGTAGCATAGAACAGGGAAGTGTGGAGACTATGGAAGGTGTGCCTGCACACCATGATCCCAGTCAACAGACTGATGATGTCCCACACAGGCATGTGCCCAGCGCTGCTTGTTGGAGGACCACTGGCCAACATGCCCCTGCAAAATAAAGCACATCATCTGGAGTCACCAGACGCATGTTTTGGGCTGTAATGGAGGCACAGGCACATACTGAATGGCACAACAGAGAAGGTCTGATGCTTCAGAGGGCTTCTGTCCATCTATTAACAGACAACATCCAGGCAGTTGCAAATGCTCACCATCATCTTGCAGAGGTTTTGGATTGACGATTTGGTGACATGGTGGGAGTCCTTGGCCATGGCATGTCAATCCTCTAGCGTGGAATGTCTGTGCTGGAATATATGTTGGGATTGAGGCGTTGGGCACATGGACGTAGGTCAGCTACATCACCTGTTGAAGGTCTATGTGAACATGCTACTGCACATGCCTGCTCCCATAGTAGTAGTAGCAGCAGCAGTGCAGCTGGTGCTGTGCAGTCCACACCAGGACACAGTAGGCCACGTGCACGTGGTCCTGGACGATCCCAACAGGGACATGATTCCAGTGGACATGTGTCATCAGACAGTACTCAATCTGGACCACTGCTTGGTAGTGCCCATGCAACCCCTGGCAGGTGCAGGTCATGTGGCTATGGCCGGACACCGTGAACTGTGAAACCTGCCTTGTACAATTTGCAGCTGTCAATTATACCCCTGTGTAGGCCAGCCACATGCCAGACCTGTGTGCATGCATACAAGCACACTGGAATCAAATGTAGGGCACTGCAACACACACACACACACACACACACACACACACACACACACACACACACACACACACACACACACACACACACACACACACAAAACATCCACACACGCCGAATGATATCACAGGCCCTAACACACATGCATGATGTCATCCAATGGTGCAGCCTAGGTCTCTGGCAAACATTATCATCCTGTGCATATGATGATGCCTGTGCCGCATCCCTGTCATCCACACCATCGGTGCAGGGACATGTTCATATGGTCTGATGCACAGGGTGAACATACTATGTAGACAATTGTAGATTAATATTGTTGAGTAGTGTTGACAGGCAGCAGACATACCATGTAATACAGTTTTAGAATGCATTTTATACGTTTGACAGTATGTATCATGTGTAACAACACTAACAGCATGTTGATCTTGAAGTTCTGCCTTCCTCTTTCAGATGTAGTTGCATGTGCTGGGGATGTCGGTGTTTGCAGTTAGTGTCCCATATGTACATGTTGACTACCCACAGGTCAGTATGCCAATACCTGCATGCACTTTGTACCTTCCACATCACAGTTATATTCTCCCATCTTTCAATTATGTTTACTGTTCTAATATTCCAAAAGCATGATAGCTGTGTAGTAAGCTACTGTGTTCAGAGCCGTCACATCCATAGTGGGTGACACAACAGGTATAGTTACCTGGAGCACAGAGGAGGTAAAAGTGTGGTATGCTAGATGACAAGATTAAAGGCCAGTGGAAATAGTGGCTTCTCATTGAGAAGCAGTAATACCCACTGCCATGACAGCATGCAAACACAGACACACCCACACACTCAGGGATTCACAGACACAGTAACACACACTCTGACACACACACACAGTTGCCAGTGTTTGGATGAGAACCCCTGCCTATATGCATATCATCATTATAGTACTACGCAATTACAAGACGCACCACAGAGATTATACATGTACAGGTAGTTGGAATGGCTTACGATCGAGGACATCGACAGAGATACTACACTGCAGTCAGTGTATGTGGGGAGGGGGGTCCATCAGTAGGCTACTTAACAACAGGTCACACCCCAGGGTGTACATGTTAACAAGCAGTTAGAATGCCCGTCTATGATTGATGATATCAACAGGTATGCTAGATTGCATTGAGTGGATGGGGGAGGGGGCATTAACATTTCACTATGGTAAAATACAGCCTCACTCCAGGGACCAGACCGCCATACACACGGACAACCACACACACACACACACACACACACACACACACACACACACACACACACACACACACACACACACACACACACACTGTGGCATTCACAAAGATATACACCTATGTCACACACATACAGACACTTTACATGTGTGAGATTTAACCACCTGCCTATGCCTTTCTTTTTACACTTCACGCTGTACTGGTGTCAACAACAGTGTTCAGGAGAGTGATAACATGTGGGATGTATTCCCAACCATATGTGACATATATGGACACACACACCCACACGTGCCAGTACTGTGAATCAAACACCTGCCTATCTCATGATAGGTACTACAGAAGTACAGCACTATTGCATCTGGTACAATGCTAACTGACTCTTTCCTTTTCCAACTATGCTGATATATGCCCAATATATGCACAGGGGAGGTATTACTGTTACAGGTGTCATGAGGTTTGCCTTCAATGTCACCCTTACAGCATTCTACATTGTCTGTCTTTCACTTCAATTAACAAAACCTGACCTTAGCAGTAACACAGGTTATTGTAGGACTGGTTGTAACACACCAGTGAGCTGTCCTCAGTAATCATTCATCTGCAAAGAAGCCCCACCACTTAGTAGTCATGTCCAAACATCTGTCCATACCTCATGTACGTCTTACTGTACTTAAAACATATCACCATATGCAGTTGGCAATGTTGAGGCTATATAGCAACAGCATGATGTACTAAGACAACAGTCACCTTCAGACATCAGGCACTGCACACACATGGAATCTACACAAACATCAACACATGTACACATATGCGGTCTACATCAGTAAGTGCACTAGCATGTCAAGAGGATACATTTCACACCTTTCCATGCCATGTGAGAAACATAGCCGAGCATTAGATCATAATGGATGTTGTATTCATGTACTGGTAGGACACCACCACCTTCACCGAGTAGCCAAGTGTACATATATGACAACAGCACATATCAGTGAGGCACACACAGCATTATTTCATGTCATGCTCCTACAAACTGTTACTTGACAGTGCCATGGTGAAGCCAGGGCATTGTAATGGTCAACAGTGAGCACATCATATTTGCCACATACACCTCATGTTTACAGGAAGAGTGCCAGCAATGTGCTCTGTTAGAGCTAGGCAGTACACTCATTCAAGCATGTGTGAGGTCTATGGCTTGTAAACATCTCACCCCAGCATGTACTGGCTATTGTGGTACTAAGGCTAATGTCCAGACAGCACATAGCATGCATGGCTTGCAATTGTTGACATGGGGTATATGTATGAGCTGTGGCCACACATGGCTGTACATGTCATGAACATATCACCTGTGACTACTCAGGAACATACAGAGCAGAGCTGGATTTCCGTGAGTCTGTGAATAAAGGCCTTGTGTAGGTCCTATGGTCCTGTTATTTGGGTATGTTTGTAGGCATTGCATTAGGTGGACATGTCTAAAAACATACATGCCACATGGGGTGTTGTATGATATGATAGGTGTCATGGGTGACCAGTAGAGAGAGAATATTACCTCTGTTAATATAGATATCAAACCTTATGTACTGTTAGCATGCTATCTGCTATGTGCATGTGTGTAATGACTGTAGCCACCTGTATGAAGAAAGGATAACGAATGCCATGGTAATGTCATTTCTGTTGTATGCATGTGGGATGTACATATCCAGGGCAGGTACAGTTAGGTCATATCCAACCATGAGGGTGTTGTTTACTGGTGTACAGCAACAGTCAACCGTGTTAATTCTGACAACATCTGAGGGTCCCTGGTATCTGTACAACTGAGCTAGCTACAAACAGTGGTATTATTGCATTGCATAACACATTATACAGCTGTGTCTGTACATAGGTACTTTGCACAGTTGATGTAGGCCTAGGTACAGTCCACCAATCGATGGTTATCTGGTGGTCTACCATACTATGTCATACCACATATGGATGTGCGTTGGTAGTCTGGGGACAAGGTGGTGGATGTATATGAGGATACAACTTAGAATGCAGCATTTGCCACTGTCACCTGTACCTGACTCATCTGTGATGTGTTATGTCGGAGTAGTGATCTTTACATGTGAGTAACCTTTATAAATATGTGTACACCACCACCAGGAATGGTCCATACCACTGTTATGGCCCACATGTCTGGATCTGAGTTATATGGTGGTAGTGCAATTGTGCACTACAGAGCCTTCAGCCAAGTGTTTCTCACTGCACAGATGTTAGTGTTCCCCATTGTAGGTTCTACATTGAGCAAATGGATTACTAAAGCCACACATCTAGCACTGGTTAGCATAAGCATCCAATGCAATTGTCTTGTAGGTGTCAGGGTGTTACTTCTGGGTGTAGGACATTTGCCTTGGAATGTGGCTATATGGGTAAATGCGATCTAGGTATTATTCACACACACGTGAAACATGGATGCATGTGCTCTGTGCTGAAGGCTCGTCATTCGGTCATGACAGCCCGGAATGACAGACACTGGACAACCTCATAATAACAGGAGGACATTGGCTCATTGTTTTGGTCTAGCAGTTGCCACTCGTACCATGACATCACTGCGAGTGGCATTAATGTGCTTGGTGGGAAAATGCCTCATGTAATGTGACAGACAGCAGCAGAACTTGTGTATATGACCAATGTGAGATATACTTAGGGTAGCAGTCCTGCTACTAATGACAACTACTAATACAGCTGGGAGAGGTCATCTTGACACCTGCAATTCAGTACCATTACACAAGGTGGCTCACTCATTATGCGTGCACATGCCACTGTTCCACATATAATGCCACTGTCCACAACCTGCTATCAATGTATGCCTTTCAGGGCAGCAAGGCGTGTGACACATGCTGTAGGTAGCATCTGCCTGTGCGACCCAGGTAACCTGTTGTCTGTCACGTCCACACATGCATGAATGTGTATACTTAACATATATATGTCAGTACGTCATGTACATGCATGCATGTGCATCACACAGTATAGACACAGATATATAATTTACGGGCCACATACAGGTATCAGGTAGTAAACCAGTATGATGTGCATATATACTGACAGGTAAGATGTACCTAGCTGTAAACCTGTGTGTTTGCAATAGAAGTCCATTACATCATGTTCTGTACATGTAAATGTTCATAGGTTCATAGGTTCATAGGTTGGCACTAGGCTATCAGCCCTAGGGCCTATACAAGCCTAGCCATAACAATTCCCTGGCTATTTCTTCCCACATTATTTACTTTCCTGGACCCCTGTCTAGCAGGGTGACTGACGTGATCCCTGGGGTGAATTTCCTTTCTCCCATCCAATCGTCAAGGTTCCTCTTGAAGAGGTCCAAAGAGGCACTCTGCTTGACATGTATGGGCAATCTATTCCAGAGTCTGAGGAGTCTCTGGGTCAGGAACCTATCCCTCCAACATGTTTTGTTTATTGTGATGACAAGGTTTAGATCCCTGGAGCGTAGCTCTGAGGGATTGGGATTTCATTAAGTGTAGCATGTCCAACAGCTCTGGGTTTGACATGGCCTTGTATGTTAAGCAGAGATCGCCTCTGAGTAGACGATATGCGACAGAGTATAGCTGGAGTTTTTACATGGTCAGTAGGGCATCTGCTTTAGGCCTGTGATTCTTTTAGTGAGGTATTTCTGAGGCCTTTCCAGTTGTTGCAGATGTCTTGAGAGGTACATACCAAATGGGCGTTGTATTCTATAATGGGTCTAATGAGGGATGAGTACAGTGGGACAATGACCTCCTTTTTTCTGGATGAAAAGCCCTTCGTGATGAGGTGTGCCACATAGAAGGATTTCCTGACAGTTGTGGCGATGTGGTTATCGAAGGTGAGACCACTGTCCACCTGTGTCCCTAAGTCTCTTATCACACTTTCTGTGTTTAGTGTACTGCCACCTATATGGTAATTCATGGATACATGTTTTTTCCCAAAGGGGATAACAATACATTTCTTGGCATTGAGCTTGAGCCCATGGCTCTGGCACCAAGCATCTGTTTCTGTAAGGCCCTTTTGTAGAGTATCCACATCATTTGGGGATTCAATAATGGCTCCCAGTTTGCAGTCATCTACAAACTTTGTTAGCCAGAGTCCCTTAGTGTTGACCTGTACTTCAGAGAAGTAGATGCCAAACAAGAGCGGCCCCAGGACTGAACCCTGAGGTACTCCACTTGTCACTTGTCTGGAGCTGGATTTGGAGTCGGCTACTTTTACAGTGTGGGTTCTATCAGTAAGCCATTTAGCAACCCATTGGGTGACATAGGGATTAATGCCCAACCTAGTAAGTTTATCTATGATTCCAGAGTGGGGGATGGTGTCAAAGGCCTTGGCAAGGTCTAGATAGGCTGTGTGGACCACCTTACCCTTGTCCATGGCTCTGGAGACTGATTCAAAGAAGTCAATCAGGTTCAGGAGACAAGATCGGCCCTTCACAAACCCAAACTGGGTGGGGTCCAGTGTTTGAAGGTTGCCAATGTCTTTGTTTATAAGTTCCATGATAATACGCTCCATGGCCTTGCAGATAAGGCTTGTCAGACTGATGGGACGGTAGTTTCTGGGATCCAAGGTGGATCCCCCCTTGTGGATTGGGATAACTGTAGCTCTGCACCATTCAGTGGGCACGAAACCTGAGGTGAGGCTATGATTAAACATGACACTTAGGTGAGGTGCCAGTTCATATTGTAGTTCATGTAGTACACAGCCCGGGATGTCATCTGGTCCCATGAATGCTGTATTCTTGGCTTTAGAGAGTGCGTTTTGTACCTGTGTGGCTGTTATTACTGGAATTTGGCAATCTTCCGGTATTGAGATGGGCCATTTAGGGGGTGAGAGTGGGGTGAAGTTGGCACTGAATCGATCTGCCAGGATATTGGCAATATCCTTCGGATCAGTATATTTAATGCCATTCTGTTTTAGCTCAGAGCAGATCTGAGCATTGCCATTTAGATTCTTGACATAATTATAGAATGCTTTGTGGTTGTCTTTGGAATCTTTGGCAATTTTATTTTCGTAACTAGCTTTGGAGGATTTTATGAGGCATCTCAGTTTCTTACTGAGGCTAGTAAGGGAGTTTTTTGCATCCTGGGATTTTCCTCTTTTCTGCAAAAGTTTCTTCCTTTTGTTGTAAAGTTTGTTTATGGCAGGGGTCCACCAGATTGGCTTCCTTTTTGGATGAGAGCATTTTGGTTCTATTTGGGATGGCACGATTCATGCATGAGTGGATGTGCTCGTACAGTGCCATAGTGTAGGATTCAGCAGTTGAACTTTCAGTTCCCGTCTGCATGGGTGTCATGAAGTTTGTCACTTCTGACTTGAGTAGCATGAAGTTGGCTTTAGAGAAGTTTTTATGGTGGTTTCTTTACTGGGGGTGTGGGTGGGATGTGGATGTTAAGGGTGATTAGCTTATGGTCAGACCTGACTAACGAGGGGGTGACCATAGGTATAGAGCATTGATTTCCCATGTTGGTAATGACCAGGTCTAGGATATTGGAGCCCTGGTGGGACTATGGATTAGTTGATCCAGGGCGTTGGAATTTATGAATTCCAAGAACCATTAAGCAAAGGTGTTGGGACATGAGTAGTTTTCCCAGTTAATGGCAGGGTAGTTAAAATCACCCAGTATTAGGGTGTTTGGTTCTATCTTAATATTTTCCAGTATGTTTAGAAAGGTGTAGTGAGAATCTTGGGGTATGGTGGGGGATCTGTAGCAAGCTACAATTTGGATTGCAGTCTTACCTAGTGTTAGTTGCACTTGGAGAATTTCAGACACATTGTGTTGGCCAACTAGCCTGGTGGTGTGAATATCCTTGGTGAATATTGACACTCCTCCACCTTTAGTGTTTTGGTCCTGGTTTGGTGGCCGAAAAGTGTGGTAAGAGTTGTAGCCTGGTATTGCAGTGGTGCTCTCTGGAGCCTTGAACCAGGTCTCAGTTACTGCACAAATATCGATGTTCTCCATTTTTAGGAGTGCCTCGAGAGTGCATTTTGAGGTTTAGACTTCTAGCATTGAGTAGCATTACCTTCAGATTTTGCATGCTTGTACCTGTTATGGTGGTGGTTTTGTCCTTTGAAGTTTGCCTAAAAAAAGCACTATAGGGGTAGCAAGAGCCTTAGCCAGTAACCTGAATCCCAGGGGCGACAGGTGCAGACCATCTCTGGCAAAGCATCGTGGTCTGTCAATCATGTCATCCCAGGCAGACAGATACTGGATCCCCTTTGAATGACACCATAAGCTTAGCCAATTGTTGAAGTCAATCATTTTATCCTTATATTGTGGTATCATTCTGGGTGAAGGCAGGATGCTACTCAGGGCTAGGGTCATACCTGCCTGGGCCACATGATCCGAGAGCTCTTCCATGTCTCTTTTCATGTAGTCCAGGGAGGTACATCTCAAGTCATTCACTCCAACATGGACAATGACAGAGTCATATTTGTACTTGTTGTGGAGTGACTTGAGTGCAAGCGTAATGTGGGCGATCCTGGCACCCGACAGGCAGCTGACTGTAATTTTCTCCTTATTCAACCTGGTGAGAGGGACATCAGTGTGCCGGACTATAGAGTCACCTATGACTAAAGTGTTAGGTACATTGTCTTGCCTTAGGGATGTTGCTGGGTGGCACACTGGTGTTGTGAACTATGTGACACTTTGGTTGTGATTGGTGTTTGTTTGCTTCAGCTTCAGAGGTCTTTGTTGCTTGGGCAGGTTACAGTTAAGGGCCTCTGCATATGTGGATTTAGTGTTGCTATATGTGGGTGTTGGTGGTGCGGGTTTAGAAGGGCTATGTGTTGCTTGAGGTGTAGTGTGGGTGTTAACCTTCTCCTCTTGACTGTTTAGCACAATCTTGGGTGGAGAGAGCTTTGCTTCCATTTTAGCTATGTAAGTGCATCTCTCACAGGTTGTAGTGTTGGGTGGTAGGAGGAGAGGGTTGTCTGTGTACATGAGGCAATTGCTGCATTGCCCCAGTATGCCCAGATTCACCAGGTGGACAGGAGAAATCAACGGAAGCTGACCCTTGGACATGCCTGGTTTGGGGCTTTTTTTTTCTTTGTAAAGTATAGGAGCTGTTTCCTTAACAAGGTACTTTGCAATTATAGGCTGTTTAGTGCCTACTATTAATTTCTCCTTGTTAACAAGGAGAGTTCAGTGTTTGTATGAGTTTAAGGCTTCCTAGTGCTTTCCAGCAGGTATTAGAGAAAGTGCTAGTCACAGAGATGCTTAAAGGTAAGATTGAAAAGAATGCACTCTGCAGTGTGCACTAGAGAAGTTAGATGTGAAAGTAGGTAACTTGAGTTTTACCTGTTTAAAAAGTTAAGGTTTGGTGGAGAGTTACTATTTTTAAAACAGCAAGATGGACTGAAAGGGGTGGTCACTTTTGTATTTTGGTACTATGAAATACTGTAGGATGGCCAATAAATTTAAATAATTGAAGGGGTGGGATTTCAAAAGTGATGATTTTGTGATTACTCACATAAGCCAGTGAAAGTAGAGAGAAATGAGATATATGGTCAGATTAACATAAGAGGTGGGCAACTAGAAAGACAGTGGTATTTAACAAGACAACTTAAATGGGTGAGAGGGCGGGAACAATTCTGCCTGACTCAGAACAGAGAGAGCTGTGGTCTCTTTTGAAGTTTTAATATGCTGTTAAAACAGAATGCAAGCAAAACACAATTCTGCCTGACTCAGAACAGAGAGAGCTGTGGTCTCTTTTGAAGTTTTAATATGCTGTTAAAACAGAATGCAAGCATAACACAAGGTAAAGAAAACAAACTACAGTATTCAAAATATAGAAAGGCAATACAGTAATACAAAAAATAACAGCAAACTAACCTTTCCTTCACAGCAAAGTGTAGCAGAGTCTGGATGAGCCTTTCTGGTAAAGCTATATAAGGTAAATATACTGACAGGTAAGATGTACCTAGCTGTAAACCTGTGTGTTTGCAATAGGAGTCCATTACATCATGTTCTGTACATGTAAATGTATGAGCATGCACACTGTGGCCTTCAGTGGTTAGAATTGGAGTGCTTTCCAAACAGCCCTTTGCTACTAAGTTTATGAGTGTACCCACTGCCACCTTGTGTAATTTGAGTCAGTGCATCCAAAAAGCCCTTTGTTACTAAGTGTATGAGCATGCCCAGTATAACCTTGTGTAGTTGTAGTCATAGTGCATCCCAAATGGCCCTGTGCTACTAAGTGTATGAGCATGCCCACTGTAACCCTGTATAGTGATAGTAGTTGTCCATTCCACAAATGGCCATACTCCAGTTCAGGTTCCTGTTGTGCTACAACTATACCTTTCAGGCCTACCTGCAGATGATGCGTCTTGTTTGTTCATACAGGTTGTAATAGATGCCTACTTTAAATGCACAGGTTTACAGCTATGTACTTCGTGACTGTCAGTCTCCCTGTTGTTGTCCTCAATCTTAGAAGGCAGTCTGACTATCTTGGAATGTGTAATCTCTGTGGCATGTCGCGTAACTGCGTACTACTGTAATAGTGATCTGTAGATAGACAGGAGTTCTGATCCCGCCACTGGCAATTGTGTGCATCTGTTTGTGTGTGTGACAGCAAATGCCTGAGTGTGTGTGTCAACAAATGGCTGAGTGTGGTTGTGTGTGTGTATTTGTGTCTGCATCCTGTCATGACAGCGGTTTTGCTGCATTCTAAATAGATACCTCCTTTTGCACTGGCCTTTATCCTAATCAACTGCTAAACCTCTCTCTTCCCCCCTCCCCACTGCAAGTAATCGGTCCTGTGATGTCACTCAGCTCAGAAGTGGAATCAGAGTAAGTGTAATTGTATGTGTTCTGTGGCACATACCCCAACTGCATGCCACTGTACTAGATACTTTTACATAGGCAAGAAGACGTGTATGCACAATACTGGCAAATGTGTGCATGTTTGTGTGTGTGACTACCCTGTAGCTAGGCATACACATGTGTAATGTCTTTTAGCATACCATGGTAGCCATCTGTGGTGACCAGTGTCTACAAGTATTACATAGTTAGGAATGGCAAATAATACACAATCAAGCATGACTACAGTTGGGTATGTTATTTTCCTGTGCCACTGTCGAGCAGTGACACAGAAGTGGTTGCTGGGGTGTAGGTCCATACCCATCATTCCTCCACCCTAACTCCACAATCCTCGGGGTGGATTACACTAGCCATCATTCCCCACCCCAAACTCCACATACACAACAACCATCCCTTCTCTGGTGAACTGCTTAAGATTTAAATGTTATAACACAAGAGATGCCTCTGTTTTGTGTACACGTCAGTTCCTTTGGAACCCTTCTGTGTCACAAAGGGTGTTCAGACATGTATATATATATATATATATATATATATATATATATATATATATATATATATATATATATATATATATATATATATATATGCTATATATATATATATATATATATATATATATATATATATATATATATATATATATATATATATATATATATATATATATATATATATATAGATATAGATATATATATATATGTGTGTACACATCCTGTAGGTGTATATATATACTAGTCTTTGTTGTTTCACAGAGTACAGTACATTTAAGGGTACTGTACATATGTACACAAAGTGACTGTCCCATTTGTTTTCAGTACTGTGGAATACCTGTAGTAAGATGTGCATTATAGACTCCATGCAGCATGTATACAACCCAGATGGCTTAGTGGTACATCCAGTGACCTCAAAGTGCATGGTCCAGGGTTCAAGACCTGCAAGCCTTGTTGATACTGTCAATTAGGACTGCATAAGGCAGTTGTAAGCAGGTATAAATGTGTTTTCATGACAGTAAGCAGTGGGTACATGCAGGTAACAGACATGTAAACTTGGAATGTCCTTCTTTGGCAATCCTGCTGATGTCACCCAACTATGAATTATACCTCTGGGACTGCTGTAACCCAGTAATCTCCTTGGTGCGTGGTGTAACTGCGTAATTCTGTAGTGTGTAAAACTAGTTTGGTAGGTGTTCTAATCCCAGACAGGTCAACTGTGTGTGTGTCTGCCTGCCTGCCTGCCTGTGAAGGAAACAATATTTTTAGAGTATGCACACTCTTTACAATTCACATACTCACCTTTGGCATTCCTGCTGATGTCACCCACCTAGAAATACACCTCTGGGACTGCTGCAACCTAGTATTCTCCATAGCACGTGCTGTAAATGCATATTGCTATAGTGTGATAAACTAGTTAGATAGGGGTTCTATTCCAAGAGAGGCCAACTGTATGTGTGTGTCTGCCTGAGAAAGTAACAATGCCTTTTAGAGTATGCACACTCTTCACAATTCACATAGCCACCTTTCGCAATCCTGCTGATGTCTCCCACCTAGAAATACCCCTCTGGGACTGTTGTAACCCAGTATTCTCCGTAGCATGTGCTGTAACTGCGTATTGCTGTAGGGTGATAAACTAGTTAGGTAGGGGTTCTATTCCAAAAGAAGCCAAGTGTGTGTTTGTGTGTGTGTCTGTCTACCTGAGACAGGAACAATGCTTTTTAGAGTATGCACACTCTTTACAATTCACATAACCACCTTTGGCAATCCTGCTATTGCCACCCACCTAGTAATACACCTCTGGGACTGCTGTAATCAAGTAATCTCCATAACACATGCTGTAACTGCGTAATGCTGTAGTGTGATACACTAGTTAGGTAGGAGTTCTATTCCAAGACATGGCAGGTGTGTGTGTGTGTGTGTGTTTGACAGTCAGAGCCTCCATGGAGGTGGCTGTGAGTGTCTAACCACTGGACATGTTGGGGAGCGGATTTTGTAGTTTTCCTATATGGTGTCCATATTATATGTTAGAATGTCCACCTGATGAGGAGTACAGATGTCAGTCAGTCAAGGGACTGTGTTGGCAAGCCATATCCCTACATCTGGCAAAAGGCCTGGTGAACAAAGTATGCAACTCTACTATTACCCGGAATACGTTCTGAACCCATGTGTCGTACACAAACACACTTGCCTAGAATATCCTGCTATGTTGCTAGTACCCTGCACATTGATGACAGATAGTAGGCATGGTGTGATTGCAATGGGCTGCAGAGGGCATGGCACCCTGTACAGCAGTACAATAGGCACATAATTGCAGACAATGTGCCTTCACAATGTTCCCCACTGGATGCCTGCGCCATATGTGATGCCATCAAATGTGATTCACAAAGGCCATACAATGCCTTACACATGTGCCCTGTATGGACTGATACCACTGACACCAGGGAATACCTGTATCATGCTATCAATGCAGGTGCAGGGTCAACCTGCTGTCTATAAGCAGGTCCTGCCACACCAGGCCAGTATTGGCATATCAGAGGATAACAGTCTGTGTACACAATATGTGCCAGCCAAACCAGGTACACTTGTACATGTCACTGTACATTATTGTGGGACATGCACATCCCAGGCAATGTCCATGTCAAGGACTATCAAACATAGACATGGCATGCATTGCAAAGCTATGGCCATACACAATGGTAACCAGGATATTAGGACAGTTCATACAATACCCATCTGTGTGGGACATTGCAGACACTACACCCCTGTAACACACTGCACACCATTGTCAGGTGGTGTGATGCCAAGGATTACCCCTCACCCAGCCTTGTACAGCCATCTTGCACAGCCAACCACTACACACCCATGAAGCAATGCGCACATGCATGTCAGTACTGGCACCTTGTGTCTGCGTGTGGGGTTTGATGCTCCCAACCACAGTCACTCCCAGTATAACTCCCACTGGCATACCAACAGATGACAAACACGTTCACATGCCCTAGCCCATAGAACCTCCGGATATCCCCTGTGGGGCATGTAGTACCTGTGCATTACTGCAGTGTAGCAAACTGAGTAGTTAGGAAGTGTATTTGTGGGCCTGGCAAATAGCATCAATGTGAGTCCATTAGAGCGTGTGGTTGTGTTGACAATGACATTCGTTCATGTGGACAGCCATGTGTGCTACACCTAATGTATGTCTACTATATCTGTCTTGCAGATGTTGCTCACCAGCACACATAAATGTTCTTACAGCACACCAACATGTTAGCTTTAGGTTCATAGGTTCATAGGTAGGTACTAGGCTATCAGCCCAAGGGCACATGGAATAACTGCATGCACTTGTAATAGTAATGACTAGTCGGTCAGAGGTTTGAACCCCTGTACTGGTAGGTGTGTGACAGATGATGCTTAGGTTTTAGTCTCCAAGCCCTTGTCTGATGTACTTTGCCTCTGTCTATCCCTCCCACACACTCTCTGGTGGATGTGGAGTTGTACACCTGCTCAGCAGCAGCTTGTGGTTTGTAAGTGATGGTCATGATCAGGTGATGGCCTCTGCACCTATTGCAGTCCTCCTCTAGCTGATTGCATGTGGAACAGCTGTGATGATGTTCCCATAGCCAGTCGCATGGAAACACAGTACAATATCTAGGAACCTCATGTTGGTGTTTGCCCATGACAGTCGCTGTGAGTGGTACCTGGATCTGGTGTTTGGTAAACGGCATCACAGATGATATATAGATGTTCCTCAAACAACATACACAGTGAGAAATAGCCTAAAGACAGGAGGGTGATGTGCCAGACATGACTACAGCATGTAAGTGTAGCTATGCTTCATTGAGACTACTGCCTGTTTAGCAAGTTGTGTGTGGTAATGGCTACTCTGCATGTTTTAAAACTGACAAGACAGTGCTCTGTTTGTGAGGGACCCCCATCTGTAGGGCCATCTGTGAACTGGTCAGTGTGTGTAACCATTTGTTTCCTGTGTTACTCACTGAACACACATCTGTGAACTGCAGGAGCATAGTGTGAGGATTGCAGTCAGTACATGCTGATAGTGATGAGTTACTGCCATCACATCCCTGATTGGACATATGTCACATGAAACAGTGGCATGACAGACACTGTCTGGGTTTCTCAGTGACATGCCAATAATGGGCCACTGTTCATAGCTGCAGTCACAAGTCTTCTACACTTTGTACAGATGTCATGCAGTATATATGCATGTGTTGTGCTCCCTCTGCAAATGTATACCATCTGTTGTGTTGGGTTGATGATCATCTCTATGCATGCTGTTATAAGTAATCCTGAATGCTGTTGACTATTACTAAGCCATATTTGTGTTTAAACTGCAACACCATGGACTGTATGGGTTTGGAGGTCCCGGCAGATCCTCCTGTCCTAGTTCAGCTGGCCATGGCACCGGGCACCAGCACATCTAGGGCTCAGCCTTGGACCTCCACCTCTGTTGGCTCTGCACTACTGAGGATGGGGCTTGTCCCCTCTGGGAGCAGGTCCAGACAGGAACATATCCACTGTTGTACAGTCCTGGACATGGTGCTTAGGGGGCTCAATAAGAGGTTTCAAGGCCAGATACGCCAGTTAGAGGGCAGAGTGTCACATTTACACATTTACAGGGTGAGCCTGCCCCTCCTAGACAGCCACCAGCACTGCCACCTTTGTGGCTGTTTTGGTGCAGTGGTGGCTGCCCATGGCTGGGGACCTCCATCCCACTGTTTCCATCTGGGGGATCATGGGTATGTGACTGCCGAACACCCCTCCCCGTCCGAGGTGTATTCCCCCACATGTGTCATATACTGACTCTGTATGCTGTCTTGTCTGTCATCCTACCCAATCTATCCTCCACGAGCATACCTACTCTCCTTCCCCCACATCCCACTCTCACCCTATGGAAACAAAAGGCCAATCGGTTCCTAGAACAACATTTGCTCCATACATAGCTGTCCATTTCACACACGTGTCCACACATAACCCTTTTAATATGCATCACAACATATTCCAGTTGTCCTCACCCCTGTCTCTCAGGCACACGATCCTGGTATGCACATGACTCCTAAAGGTTCCAGGTACATGTGATGCAGACGACCCCATTGTACACACAACACCGGTCCCTCTATGGTTACCTCATTTACCTCTATAGAGATGATGATGTCACACACAGCACCTTGCAAGAGTACTGTTCTCACATAATGATTGGACAGGAACTGTAGTATTAATGTAAATAAAATGCACAGCATGATGCATTTGGCCAATGTACAAATGTTTGTGTGTATTAATGACACATGTCTGTCTGAGGGAGTCTTGATATTACATATGACAACACCACTACATAATACAGGTGTTGCTGGTGTTTCCCTTTTCATTCATTTGTAATGCTTTGTTGTCACATGGGATGTTCTTGATATATCTATATAGATGTATGTATCTATATCTGGACATAAACACTCACACA
The DNA here is from genome assembly GCF_019279795.1 of Protopterus annectens. NCBI lineage: Eukaryota > Metazoa > Chordata > Ceratodontiformes > Protopteridae > Protopterus > Protopterus annectens. Next base: position 1,313,448,944 of record NC_056732.1, read on the forward strand.
TACATCTACATGATGGAATACATTTCCTATACTGTTGAATGACTGCGATGGATGATATGTTTGTGATAAGATCCAATGTCTGTATATCTGCCATGGCTTAGTGGTAATTCACAATAGCTGTGTGTGCAGGGTCTTGGTTTCGAGCCTTGCAGAGGCCATTTATTTTGTTGTTGGGCAGAACAAGGCCGTTGGATACGGAGTGATTAAGGCACATTAAAGCAGTTGCGAGCGGGTGTGGTGGGTTTGCGCGGAGCTAAGCAATGTTAACCTCCGGTTGCAGTTTCTTACACTCAGTTAGTCTCTACATTGCTTTACCAGTGTAATACTCACATCCTGGTGGCCAAACAGGCTTACACCTGCTTGCTACCGCACTTGCAAATGCACTGCATTTGGTGTTTGCATCTGACACTCACACCCCTGGGTAGGAGTGAGGACTATGATATTACATTGTGATGCCTATTACATCGGATTACATGCCTACAGTATCAGGAATGGCTGCCCATTAGGCGAAAGCATGCCGTCCAACTGTATGGAATCTGCGGCCTGTCCAGAGTTTGCTTCATATTATTGGTGTGCTCCTCTTACAATCTGCACCTGTCTGGCTAATACATGGGAACTGATACTCTTCAATACAAACAAGTAATTGGGTTTTGGAACCCACATCCTTCAGCCAAGTCATGCTACTGCATACCTAATATTCTATCATCTTTCTAAGGTTGTAAGTGGAATATGTGCTTTCTGTCCCTATCAGACCTCTCATACAATTGGGGAAAAATACCAACTGAATCAGGGACACGTCATAACAACATCAGGGACACATTTAAATTATTGGTGCTATTAACCTGACACATTGACAGACTCAGAGCATATGAATTCATATACATTTTCTGAGGTAAATGATGTTTATAACTCTTAATTGTTGTCATTATTCATTACGTGTAATTCACCACCTTTCCTCCAAAAGTCACTTGTTTTAGGAGGGATTAAGTGGGACAGAGTTAGAAATTGAGGTGAAATCAGGGACGTCCCTGGAAATTGGGGAGAGTTCAGAGGTATGGTCCCTATTTGTTCCCCCAATGGTTTATGTCCTGTCCAGTGGATTTGCTCTTAGGGGTTGAGAGGTATGGGCGTCAGCTATGCCCATTTTGGAACATTACTTACATCCTCGGGGTGGTCCTAATATGACTGCACCAGCCAACACCTGCATGCCTAGGCCCATAATTGCATACCCATAGTTCTCCCACCTGACACTCCTCTACAGTACTCATCCTTACTGTGGGTGCGGGTGGGGTATAAACACGCCACTACACACTGCCCACTCCCCCCATGTCGGGACATGTGTCATATGTTGTGTCAACCCATGGGTTATCAGGCTTGTACAACCTACTGGTCTGTGTACATCTACAGCTTGGTTTAATGAATCATTACTGGGACTGCCTCTGATGATCATTAATTTCTGGTGTCCCTCAAGGGACATCGATGTCTATATTTCAAGATTAGTCCTGGCAGGTCTCTCCCACTGGTAGTATCCTGCCGGTAGTCTGGGAAGCAGTGGTGTCTTTACTTTTATTGTGTGTCTGTATGTCTCACCGACCTAGCTGGGGGGTGGGGGGTTGATGCTACGTGTTACATGTTTGTTTACTGGACCCCTCACACCCATATACACGGCCTGTGAACATATGTAACTCATAACTGCTGTATCATATCCTAGCTATATACATGTGTATATTTACAGTTATATATATATATATATATATATATATATATATATATATATATATATATACATTACTATATACAGATATATCTGTATATGTATGCATACATGTATATATTTATATATTGCTGTCTATATATATGTATATATTTCTAACAGCATATGGGTCTATGGGTATCTGCTTATGTATATATTTATATGTGGGTATGTATCTGTATTCTGTCTCTGCATGTATACATTTGTACTACGGAGGGGGAGAGGCTTTTCTCTATGTTGCTATGAGTAGATATACACCCACATACCTCTACATATATACATCTACATCTGGTTATTCCGTTCCTTGCCATATAGATTCCACTTTGCTGCTGTGGGACTCGTAGTGGGTGTGGCTGCTCATTGGGCGACGCCTCTGCCCAATAAACACATTTGCTTACATCATTAGGGCTGTCCATATAGGTCCACATCAGCCAACACCTGCACACCTAGACCCATAAGTAGCTACCCATAGTTCCCCCACCCGCACCTCCTCTACAGCACCCATTCTTACTCTGGGTCCTGGTCGGTTCTGGACACACCACTACACGCTGCTCACTCTCCACTTCACGGGACCCATTTCATACAATTGTCTTGACTCATGGGTCATCAGGCTTTCCCACCCTTGTATTCCGAGTATGTATACACCCAGGCCAGAATGTTCGGTCTATCACCTTCTTTTGGTCTTGCCAATTTTTGTGTTGTCCCGCAAGGGACGCTCCTGTCTGTGTCCCAAGATTAGAATTCACGGGTGCACTGTGTACCCCCCCCCGGTTGTATCCTGCCTGTGGTCTGGGGAGCAGTGGACTCTTTACATTGTTTGTGTGTATGTTTCCCATGTCCGGCTGGGGGGTGGAAGGTCATGCTACGTGTTTCATGTTTCTTGCTTGGCCCCTCACTTCCATTGGCATAGCCTGTGAACATATGTCATTCTTGTGTGCTGTTTCCTATCATAGCTGTATATCTGTGTATATATATGCACACACACACACACACACACACACACACACACACACACACACACACACACACACACACACACACACACACACATATGTGTGTGTGTGTGTGTGTGTGTGTGTGTGTGTGTGTGTATATATACGTATATGTATATGTCTCCAACTATATATATATATATATATATATATATGTGTGTGTGTGTGTGTGTGCGTGTGTGTGTCTGTAAAGCAATGCATACCCCGCGCAAATGCACTTACACATGCTTACTGGTGTTTATAGATGCTTAAACCTGCTTACTAGTGTCTTATTCATTATGACAATGACACTTCACTCCACTTAATTGATATTTTGCAGGTTATACAGCAGACAGATGTCGCAATATATTCATGTACAGATTACCGATGGTAAATGGTATGTGATGCAGTGGAATTCAGTATGGGAATGTCTGCTCATTAGGCGGTTGCTCTAACCAATACACTATTGCTGTGCTGCTTCATTTGCATATATACCCATATACCCATGGCTCCTGGTTCCCCAAACACACACCCCAATGCCTCCCTAACACTGCAGTCATACATTCTCCAGTTGGATTCGCAGTGTATCCACACCACTACACATTGGCCACTCCCTACTCCTATAGACTCATCCCATTGGTTGACTCCACGTATTCTCAGAACTCCCAAACTTTTAATCCACAAACATTGGTGACTAGATCGACCAAAAGAATACTATTCCCAATTTTTGGGTTGTCCCACATGGGACACGCATGTGTTTATGTCAAGATTAGACTCTATACTTCATTACATCCTTACTCCAGTTAACATGACACTACAATAAATTAGTAAGTATGACTATATGGTAACGCACATGTTACACATGAGAGCCTAATTATGTATGTGTTCAGCGTATTTCTTTTACAAATAGACTGGTTTAGTAATTGGTGTTGCCATAGCAGGCAGATCACAGGAATGATTCCATGTGTGGGAAAGTCCTCACATTTGATTTTTTTCAGCACAGCACTGACTTCGGACATTGTACACACTTCTGCGTTTTAGCAGTTTTGTCCCATCCCTCTTATGCACAACCCATTATTCTATCTACTGTCGAGGTTTTTATGGGTGCATTCATGTTATTTATGTCTGCAAATGAAATGTGTTACAGAGAATGTACTTCTACATATTGATGTCTGCATGTGTGTATGCATATATACTTATAACAAACTCGCTGACCTCCACAGGGTGGTCCAATTAGAACCAGCCCATCCAACCCTGGCATGCCTGGCTCCATAGTTTCATACCCATAGTTCCTCCACCTCACCTGTGTTCAACATACATGCATACCATTCATTGTCCACTTGTTATCGCAGCCATGACACACCTCCACACATTGCCCTCTCCCGAGCATTAGGAGCCCTACACGTATGTTGTCCCAATCCATGTATTCTCAGGCTCTCCCACCATTTAGTCCTTGAACATACCTGCCCTTGCTTGTGTAATGGTAGGATGGCCAAATAGGCCTATCGATTTTTGGGTAGTCCCACCAGGGACTACCCTCTGTATTTAAAGTAGACTTAGCAGATCAACAATGTTACTCCCACTGGTAATATCCTGCCTGTGGTGTGAGTAGCAATGTTTTGCTCACTCCTACCCAGCTTGATATGACATACGCTGACATCGCTATATAATACTGGGGTTGCTGTTGATTCCCTTCTCATTCCTTTTGTATGCTTTATTGTTATGTCATTCTTTCTTCATATATATATATATATATATATATATATATATATATATATATATATATATATACACACACACACACACACACACACACACATATATATATATATATATATATATATATATATATATATATATATAAATGTATATATATTATATATCTGTATATGCTTATATACATTTCATATGCTGGGCACTGTTTAGACCTGCACAAGCGCACTCAGACTTGCTTACTGGTACTTATGTGTTTACTGCTGCTTATTTGTGCTTACACCCGCTTACTTGTGCCTTATTCATTATGTCAGTGCCTCTTTGCTTGAATGATATTTAAGTTAAATATCTCATGTGATACTCATGTCAGTTTTACAGCAAAATGGCATTCATTCCACGTGGAAAATTATATGTGCTATTGTTGGGCTCAAACCGTGAATGCCTGTTCATTAGACGGATGCTGTAAACACTACACTATTGACATTTACGTTGATTCTGCATGTTTTTCTCTATTTGACTGAATTTGATGTGTAAGCTATGCTCGGCGGAGGGCAGCGACACGCAAACATGCTGCGCTTTCTTACACCTTCGATATTGCAGCAATTCAAATGTATAATAGAGACACGGGGAATCTAATTGTGGAAGTTCTAAGGACAGGGCTCAACATCCCACTACGTGCTTGTGTGTTTACTACTTTGATTTTATTTCACTGTTTGTGGACACTCTTGTATGCTTAGCATACATTTCGGTATCCACGGACATTGAATTACTGACTTACTATTAGAGGCGGGCTCTACTGGTAGGCATAGTAGATTTTACAACCGTCGGGGCATGTTTATGCCTCCGTAGAGCACTTGTACATGCCCCCTGCACTCGCAGATGTTTCCTGTGCACATCGAGGGTGCGGCGGCACGCCCTCATACATATTCATATGGCACTGCTGTGCCATCTGTAGTGAGGATGCTCGGCGCAAGGCTAAAACCATCCTTGCGCAGAGCTTCTTGAATCCTGGGGATAGAGTTTGAAAGAAGTTATTCATTTCTTTCCAAAAAGGGGAAATGACTTCACTTTCATATACCATATGTGTCCAATCAGCTACTATTTCAGAATCACATCTCCAAGATTTAATTCTATTTGATTTATACATACTTTTTCTAGGAGTGTCAAAAGCTCTGTTTAAGAATTTCCAAGTGAAAATGTTATACTATAATGAAGATGTAGTTTTATCTGTAGATTTTAATATTATTTTCTTGTATTTTTCAGAGAAGTCTTCATTATTAATTTTGGAGAAGTAGTTGTCTAAATATGAGAAATCTAACTCAAGGATTTTATAAATTTATGATAAATATGTTTTATTTTTATTGCATTATTATTGATATTTATTAAGACTTCCAAAAATTTGGGGAGCAATTTCTTATCTAGGTTAAATATCTTAGTAGTCTCTGTGTTTACAAAGTCTCTAAATATTTGTAAAATTAACCAATTCTCAGAATCTTGATTATATCTGACCCTTAAATTTTCAGCAGTATATATATATATATATATATATATATATATATATATATATATATATATATAAAATATATATATATATATATATATATATATATATATACATACATATATATATATATATATATATATATATATATATATATATATATATATATATCAGTACCATTTAAGAATTGATGCCAATAAATTAAGATACTTTGTTGTTTCAATACTAGCATTTTGTTGACGTTATGATTTTCTAAGCAGTCATTTGTATATGCAGTTGGAAACAGAAATATTAAGTCTTTAATACAATGGTTAGAATATGTGAACTTTTGGCGAGAGGAAATGATGTTATTTAAATAGTGAATTTGAGAAGAGGGTGTAACTCCATTTATGCAAGAATCATTTAATAACCAGAAAAAAATATTAGAGACTGTTTATGACTGGTTATGATATATTTACTAATAATTTTTCTTGATATATTTGTTTCTGTTTTGAATCATAATATGAATTTATCCACAGCACTATAACTTTTATAATTGTTGAAGTAGCATACAATTGAATATCAGGTAATCCTAATCAAACATTATCCCAACCCTTTCTGTGCAATCAAAGGAAACTCTTGGTTTATCAGCTTGCAAAAAAATGAAATAGAATATTATTTATCTTCTTCATCATCTTTTTTGGTGGAGATAGTACTAAAGATTATAAGACAAACACTTTTTTAGCAAGAATGCCATCTTAATAAGCATTAATTGTTTTTTCATGGTAAAGAAGAATTTGTTGCAATTTGTTAATGATCTTAAAATTTTATCAACAATCTGTTGAAAGTTTGCTTGTGTCATTTCTTTACTCTTAGATATAATGGTTATACCAAAGTATTTCATGTGCTTACTATTCCAATTGAAGTTAGAATATTTTGTATGAATTGTTTAATTTTTTTTTATTAACTAATAAGGTACTTGTTTTATTATGATTAAATCTTAATTTCAAGATTTCTTTAAACTGACTAATAGAACTAATTATATGATCTTATAAATTCTCTATATTTCCTATTGTTAGGAAAATATCATCAGCAAAGGGTTGAATCTTTAGGTCAAAATCTTATTTTATTTTGATACCATTAATATTCTTACTGCATCTAATACTATTAGCAAAGGGTTCCATAGCTAATGCAAAAAGTAAAAGTGATAATGGACAGCCTTGTTTTGTGCCTTGTAATTTAAAGAAATTAGAAAGAAAAGAACATATTTTAACATAAACACAAGAGTTATTGTATAACTTAAAAATTATTGCAATTCACTCAGGTGAGAAATCATACACTTTAAGTGTTTTAAACAGTTATGACCAACTGAGTCAAAAGCCTTATCTAAATCAAGACTGATGGTAGAAAGTTATTTTTTATTTTTATTTGCATAGTGGATTAATGTATGTATTCTTATTATATTATCCTGTATCTGTTTATTTAAAACAAACCCAGTTTCATAATTATTAATTAGTTTAGGCATAACTAGATTAATTCTGTTAGCTAATATGGACATGAACATCTTATAATCCACATTTAAAAGTGAAATAGGTCTGTATGATGAGCACTTTTTAGGATCCTTATTTTGTTTTAAAATAGGTGACATACAATAATATTTCCATGTTGGGGGAACTTCAGAAGTTGTTTTTGTTTCTTTATAAACCTTATCTAATATTTAACTGCATCATCTGGTAGTGTTTTAAATAGTTCTGGTATAAGACCATCTCTACGTATGGCACTTTATTATTTTTAACTTTTTATTTGATCTTTTATTTCTGTTAAAGTGAATGATCTATCATTTTTTATTTGTTCACTTGTTATTTTATTATTTATATTTCCCTTAGAAAAGTTCCAACTAGATCATCATTATCTAGGTTATTTGTATTATTATTTATGTTTATATAAAATATTTTAAATCCCTCCAAAAATCCTTTAATATATGCTCCCCTTTCTTTTTTATTATTTATATGTGTTATAATTTTTTTCATACGATTTAATTTATTCATTTTCTTTGCTATAAGAGCAAGTTTATACAAGCTTAAAAAGGTTAAATGAATATGCCTGAAGTTTAAGTTTTTTTAGGTTTATTGAAACTTTATGATTTAGAATTTCAACATATTTTGTATTTAAGTTTTTAAGTTCAGACTGATTGATAATGTCATTTAGTTTTGGATTTACATTTAGTGTGTCTGTTTTGGCCTGTAGTGTATTCAATTATTTGTCTCATTCTCTTGCTTTACTAATATACCAGCTTGTAATGCTTCCATTCAAATAAGCCTTTAGCGAATCTCACAAGATGTTAGATACTTCACCATTCATGTTTATTTCTGGGAAATGTTTGATCTCTATATTAAAATAAAAGGATTCAAGGATTTGTATGTTAATGTATGCTGGTAATCTCCTATGATATATAAAATTGTCAGTTTTTAAAATAATGTTAAAGATTATAGCATTATGGTCTGATAATGGACATGAAACTATCAAAACCTCTCTGATATGTGATAACAGATTGTTTGAGATAACAATTTTATCAATATTTGTTTGTGTTCCATATTTCCATATCTGTGTAAATAATGGGTACATTGAAGTGCATTTGTTTTCCTTACCTTATATATATATATATATATATATATATATATATATATATATATATATATATATATATATATATATATATATATATATATATGTATATATATATATATATATATATATATACTTTAAGTTCATAAGATTTACTAAATTTGTTAAGTGATTGACTGAAGATGTGATTCTCAGCTTTCTATCTGCAGTGGAATTTTTGATAAAATATAATTAAAATCACCAGCCATTATGACTTCACCTTTCATGTAACAGGCTACAGTGTCTAATTATTATTTTTTCATCTTTAGCTTGAACCCCTGGAATCCAATAAGAGGTCACTAATGTATATATATTTTTTGTGCCACTCAATTTAAACAATGCTTAACATGCCATTTTTATCAACATAGGTATCTTTTACTTTAGGCATTACTGGTGAGTTCTTCCATAAAATGAGGGTGCCTCTTCTTTTAGCTCAAAAGCCAGAACCTGCTAAAACCAAATAATTCTTTAATGAAAGTATATTTACATCTTTATTAAGTAAATGTGTTTCCTGTAGAAATACTATTTGAGCTTTATGTAATTGCAAGTATTTGAACAGATTCCCCCTCTTTACTGGATTATTCAATCCATTAATATTAAAAGATATGAATTTAAAATCAGATATTTATATAAGATCGAAAAAAAAAACAGATCACATTTATGTACAGAACTTATTATATACTTTATATATAACAATATGAAATCTTCAGCTATGGACAAAAGGTTTGAAACAAAATATATCCCTAAAACATTCTACCATTAAAGAACACATTCCTAGTTTGTTGAAAACACATGAATAAACTACCTCTCAAACTCTCCATTAGACTAACAACACTTAGCTCATGCTTCTGATTCATATTATTGTGTCACATATTTCTGGTATGCATCATCTTAAAAAAGCACATCAGTGTATTGTTATGAATACAAAAAGTTAAAAAGGTACTCAGAATCTTTATTATAAATTGACCAGACTGACTATCTCTACAATCATCTTTCCCTGTACCTCACATTATCTCCCTGGTCTACTGCTGTAGGGAGGAAGTCAGTTTATTTTGATATTTATTAATTTATAGGTCGGATGACTTTCTATTTTTTCTATTTTATTTACTATGTGTAAAGTTGTTCATAGGATCATAAGTTCATAAATTAGTACCAGGCTAACTGCCCTTGGGGGCCATTCCAACTCAGCCAATTACCCCCATGTAGGGATCAAATCCTGCATCTTGTGCTTATAAGGTGAACAACTTAACCACTATGCTAACCTCCCACCCTTGTAGGCATATTTATATTCATTAGCTATATACATATTTACTTATTCTGATCTCTTTCTATTTCTGTTTGTATACTATGTCTTGTGCTATTACTATATTCCTAGGTTTTATATTTTAGCTATAATCCTAGTGTACCATATCACATAATAGAATATTTATATTTATATTTACCCTTATATATTTTATGGTCTTTAATGCAGTACAACTGTTAAAAATCAGTCCTATTTTTTTCCTTAAATGTTATATCTAATAGCATCTGAACTAACATCTGAAACATCTTCCCTTTTAAGATTCACACTTTCCATAATAAATTGTTCTGAGATATTAAGTTTTGTTATAATTAGAAAGAGACAATGACAGAGAAATACAATCTGAAATATTTTATCAGAAGTGTCTTTCTATAGGCTAGTATATAAACTATCCTTTTGGTATACTGCAAGCATTCAGAACTATTTAATAACTGACAATGGTTTAGAATACAGTTCACTGTCTTTTACTTATTATCTAAATTGTATTCATTGACATCTGAACATATGATTCAAAATATTATGATTATTTACTTTTATAAAGGAAAATGTATCCTGGACAGTTCTTAGAATTTTCAGAACACGTGCAGTATCGCAAAAGTGCTCATGATTCTAATAAAGGTGCTTCAAGCTGGTGCTCATGACAAGGGCTTGCAAATGAACAGTCTATCAGTTACAATTCACATAAAAACATTTATGAGTGATCTAAGCCACCTCTACATTATATATCAATCCCTTAAACCATTCCAAATGACTAAAAACACAACAAAAACATTTCAAAGTATGTTGATCACTAAAAAGCTATTGTATTTAAAGAAATAACATTTAATGATTCGGTAAGCACTATTTGTATGAGATGTTTAATATAAAGCAGACTGTCATTTTTAAAAGAGACATAGCATATAAACTTGCATTAAAGAATGACAGTTATATGTGATCCAGGTTTATCTTGTAGAGTGTGACTGTTACTCTAATTATTTGAAAGCTTTCTAATAATAACTATTATATACAGTATATATAAAAAACTATATTTTTTATACTTTGTTTATAACATGGCATGTCATTTCTAGGTGCTATTGCCAAGTATACAATCAGTAGCATACTACTGGAAAATTTTAAGAACCCAGAATGTAACTTAGATACCTCTTTAGTGTCATATGTTGCATCTTGTATTATATTTGATAGTGCATTACTCAGGTATACTAAGATATCAGAAAGTGTACCACCTAACATAAGTTTCATCATAATAATGATAAACTTTTAATAAAATGAATAGTTTAACCTTTTAAACTTTAAATGAAAATAAATGGATTTAATTTCATATATAGCTAAAAGAATCAAACTGTAACATTTTAAAGAGGAAACTAATAAACATATGAAACAGGGAAATAAAGAAATAAATAATTTACCTTGTAAAAAGTAATATGCAGCACCTGTACATAAGTATTCAAAGACATCTTTAAGTTAACAAGAATTCAATACCATGAAATATGTTGATTTTCATTTGTCCTTCAGCATTTTACTGTTTTTGTCTTTTATTAACTGACTATCTCTTGTTGTATTTCTCTTCAAAGAAGTTGATAGATTCCAGTTCATTTCTTCTGTTTTTTTTCTAGGATACTATTTTTCTGTATAAAGTCCATTGCATCTTCCAAGCTGTTAAAAATCATCTTCCTTTTTGGAAGGTGAATCATTATTTTTGCTGGCAACAAGGTTTGTGCTTTAATATTGTTTTCTTTAAACTTTTAACAAGTGGCACATATGTTTTTCTCTTTGACATCACTAATGTTGAATAGTCATTGTCAAATCTTGTAGTATTTTCTTTAATTTTTAACTAGATAATTAGTCCATGCAGCTTTTAAAGCTAAATCCTTATCTTGACTTAAGAAACATCTTAAGATCACTGACCTTGGTGACATTTTATTTATGATGAATGAGAAAATGATCTATGTTAACTTTTAATCCCAAAGGAAAAAGCCTCAGGCAGGTTCAAAGTTTTAGGTAGCCAGGTATAAAGGAATTAAATCATATCATACTGTCTCCCTCTTCTTTTTCAGGAATCCCATAAATCTTGATGTTATTCCTTCTAGATCTGTTCTTTAACACTGAATATCTTCTGAAACAAAACAACTTACTCTGGGAAAATAGTTTGACTTCATTTCTGAAGTATATGTATCTACATATGTATATCTATTTATCTCTCTCCCTCTCTCTCTCTCTCTCTATATATATATATATATATATATATATATATAGAGAGAGAGAGAGAGGTAACATATAGATAGAGACATAGATACAAATAGAAAGATATTTTTATTTAGCTTTCTATCTGTATCTATCTATCGATCTCTCTCTCTCTCTCTCTCTATATATATATATATATATATATATACTTACAGATATATGCAGATATAGATAGAAAGTTATAAATATATATATATATATATATATATATATATATTTATATATATATATATATATATATATATATATATATATATATGTATATATAGATATATCTATCTATCTATCTATATATATATATATATATATATATATATGTATATACGGGTCTGCTTTACATGGTCGACATTCCAAAATGTCGAACACCGTATGGCCAAGTCCATATGATTGACATTTGAAATGTCAAACATGTAAAAAACAAACAAAAAAAAAAAAACACCTTAACACTGCTAGATAGGTTCATAGGTTCATAGGTTCATACTAGGCTATCTGCCCAAGGGCATTTATAAGCCTAGCCCATAGTTATGTGGCTTTCGCCACCCCTTTAGTTTGAATAAAAACTATGCCTATCATTTTGCTGTGCCTCTGTCAAGCAGTGACACTGAAGTAATCCCTGGGGTATATCTGCAATCTCCCATCCATTGGTCAAGATTCCTCTTGAACAAGGCCAGAGAGGTGCTCTGCCTCACATGTACTGGGATTTTGTTCCACAGCATAGGGAGTCTCTGGGTGATGAATCTGTCCCTCCAGCACGTTTTATTTATAACCATGCCAAGGTTTAAGTCTCCCGCCCTTGTGGTACTGAGGGATCTAGATTTTTTGAGGTGAAGCATATTCATCAAATCTGGGTTTGACATGGCCTTATATGTCAGGCACAGGTCACCTCTGAGCAAGCGGTATGAGACTGAATAGAGCTGGAGTTCTTTCAGTCGGGCAGCATAAGACATATTTTTGAGACCCTTTATCCTTTTGGTGAGGAACTTTTGGGGCCTTTCAAGCTGCAGCAGATGTCTGGTCAGATACATTCCGAACGGGGCATTGTACTCAATCATAGGTCTAATGAGTGATGAGTACAGGGGGACGATGACCTCCCTTGATCTAGATGTGAATCCCTTCATGATCAGGTGGGCGATATAGAAGGTTTTCCTAACTACTTTAGCAACATGAGTGTCAAACGAAAGGCTACTGTCAACCTGGGTCCCCAGATCCCTGATGACTTTTTCTGTGCTCAGTGGATTGCCACCTATATGGTAGCTAGGGGTAACCTTGTTTTTCCCGAAGGGTATGACTATGCATTTTTTGGCGTTTAACTTCAGGCCATGGCTCTGGCACCAGTTATCCATTTCTGTGAGGCCCTTCTGGAGGATATCTGTGTCAGATGTGTTTTCGACTATGGCGCCCAGTTTGCAGTCATCTGCAAACTTTGTCAGCCATAACCCTACTGTGTTTGCTTGTACTTCAGAAAAGTAGATGCCGAACAAGAGTGGACCCAGGACTGAGCCTTGTGGGACACCACTTGTGACAAGCCCCCCCTGCAGCCCCCGTGGGGGTCTCCGTCCCCACACCCCCCCATAACTTAAATATACCTACTCCGAGATTGCACTACAGTGTGGAAGATGGAAATCTTTCCATTTCGCACTGTACGGAAATGCCAGTTCCGCATGGTCAGCATTTCAAATGTCGGTCATATGGTCTCGGCCATATGGTCTTTATCATTTTGGAATGTTGACCATGTAAAGGGGACCCATATATATATATATATATATATATATATATATATATATATATATATATATATATATATATATATATATATATATAAAATTATGTATTGGAATCATTGATCCACAGGGAAAATGGTATTTCTTGATCTTCAAATGTGCTGCCTGAGCCATCTAAAATCCAAGAAAAAAGTACTACAATCTCTAACCAATCTCAGTTGAGACTTGAAAGTAATCAAGCACTTAGAACTTGTTTAGAAAAAATATATTACATATATTTGTGTGTGTGTGTGTGTGTGTGTGTGTGTGTGTGTGTGTGTGTGCGCATGTGTGTATGTGTTTATGCATTTGTCACTGGGCTATCCCCTTCCCACTAATAGCATACTTGACAAATCTCATTATTTGCAGTCAGCTTTATTACAAATATAACAACACAAACCGACTTTATTGACTACAAGAAAATTCAACAACTTCTCACTTTCTTGAACTCTTGGGTAACTTCAACAACACCTCTATACAGAATTTTGTCAGTGTGGTAGACCACTCACCACAAACCTAATAACAGCATCTCACAGCTCATTAACCAACTCAATTCCACCAGAGGCGGGGAGCCTATCCCATCACTTTCACAACTACTAGGCCCTTCTTCAGCCCACCAAGCTGCTCCACAGCCTGACCCTCCTCCAGCACATTACCACTATCTCCCAAACAAATCTTGAAAGAATAAAGTCATCTGCACATTGAACAAATCTAAACCAATATCACTGAGATGAATGCCGTCACCACTGAACCAGGTCAGATCCTTAACTACGAACTCCCAGTATTACATTACAAAAAAGCCTAACTCCCTACTAGCCATAGCCACCCTGTGATTCAAAAATATGCTAGTCACCTCTGTAGCTTTGAACTTGTCAGCACCCCTCCAAACTAAAGCAGGAATTCTAGCTGACCACACAACCTTAGCCTCCAGGAACCCCTGCACAACAAGTGACAAATCCCTTAATAAATCAGTAAGCAACCTCCTTTTAGGAATACACACAATGTGATTACATCCCAAATGTATGACTATCCCAGCTGAGTTACCAAGTTGCTACTTACCTCTTCCATTGCTGGTAATAATTGATATAACTGCATACCTCAATAACCATGCCAGAAATCTTGCCAAAGTATCAGATCCAGGCCCAAATTCATACTACCAGGATGAATTTCAGCTCTTCTAGACATCTAGTAAATTAAAGAGTGACCCACCATGACTAACAACTTTTTACCTGGAAAAGGGACACACACAATTAACATCCACATACCATTAATGTTGAAAATTACCCCTCATTTCTCTGTTAAGATGTTACTCTCCCTTTTTCTTTTACTAATGAATATAATTCAGAAATACCCTAGTGCACTATCTCTCAGCTCTGTTAATCACTTCTACTGCCCTTTCTTCCACAGCTAAATCAGATGCCACCCCTATTTTAAAGGAATAAATGTGTGGCGTAATTGTCCTCCACTGCCACCCCTAGAATTCTCAATACCATCTGCACCCAAGACACAAACATCCTAGCATCTATCCCCTTCCCTTGTAAATCCCTAAAAACTAAATCTTCCTGTTGCTTAACTGGTGCCTCCCACCAGTCTCTATCCCCAGCCACTGGGCATAAGAAATGCACATCACTCCTTGCCACCACCAACTGCATACCTACTCCCTCCTGATCAGTTTTAGAAAGACTTAACCAAATCAGCACCCCAGTTGACATAATTTTGAGATCTTTCCACTTCAACTGACCCAGCAACTCGCTAATTGGAAATATACACACATACATAAAAACTGACGATGTGGCCCACAACACATAATCAAACTGAGAACATGTTATCATCTATAACCCAGATAATAACATAGTCAACATATACTTGCCTAATGGAAGCCTTCTGTCCCATTTCTTTGGATGAACTCTCTCCCAACCCTTCATTAATCTCCCCATCCTCCAGTCCTTAGTCATGTCCCACAAACCCAACAGATTCTCCATAGCACATAGTGCAGCAAGGTGAACCTTAGCTGTCTTAACAGCCTCCCCAATCCCCCACCTCTCAAACAAAAGCCTCTAGACTAACTTGACTGATGAAGACCTCATATTCACTGTCAAACTGCTAACAAAAATGGTTACAAATCAACAGTACCTTACCATATGCCTTTCTGGTAGCCTTCGACCAGGGCTGTCAATCTAGCCAGTTTGCCATGCTCAACCAATCTCTCACACCTTCCCAGGCAGAATAGTGTAGCTTACCAGCACTTTGGGTGCCAGCTGCTGAATCCTGTAAAACTGAAAGTGAGACAGGATATCAGCCAGGACATTGTAATGGCCAGGAATGTGCTGAGCTGAAAAAGAAAGATTAATTGTTAAGCAAACAAAACATTTTTTCCTAAGTAACACTTGAACCCACTTAGCTTTCACTGTCTACTTATTAAAAACTTGAATTACCACTAAGTTATCTGAATGAAATGTCACCTTCTTGAGCCAAAAGACCTCCTCCCACAATGCCAATGATGCCCAAATTAGCATTAGCGCCAAAAAAGTGATATTCCTATAGCACTTATCATCCCACTCATCTGGCCATGCTTTGGCAAACCACCTGCCAGCAGAATATCTTCATATATCTAACCTCATTGCTGTGTCCATAAACAACTCAATATCAGGTGATGTAACTCTCTACATACTTACTCAAACACCCTGATTCCTATGACCACTGCTTCCTCCCCATCCCCAGTCAGCAAGAAATCAAGCAAACAATGCAAAGCCCTCATGCCTACTATTCTTTCGTGCCATACCCAGTGAAATAAAAGGATGAATTTTTCAAATGTGGCACACATACGTACACAGCCTATTGGCATGACCTTATCAAAATAAAACCGTCCATTGAGATGCATGCCCAAAATGGGCCAGTCTTGTTTTCTTAACAACAATAACCTAACAGCTGACTTAATGTCCAGGTTAGCCAACCATGGATCCTTAAATAACTTGATCACCCTCCCTGGCTCATCAAGCAATGAATACAGAACCGTAACATCTGACTTATCAATATGAGTGCTGACTGAGTTACCTTCCAGAAAAGACAAGTGATGTATTAATCTAAATTTTCATGGTGCTTTCTTGGGTACCAACCCAAATGGGGATATGAGATATTCACTAAAGAGAGGAAAATGAAAGGGGCCTAGTAACCTGCCCGCAGTGAACTCCATATTCAACAGCTTTTGGATTACTTCCTCTCCCTACTAGTGACTTCAAATTCTTATAGATGTGAACCGATTCACCCACTGGTGATTTCACCACTTCCCAGCATTGAACTCTACCATGAGCTCTTGAGTTATTTCCTTATTGGGGTAGCCATGAATCAAGTATCTTAACTAATTCTTGTCAATAGGTGAATGCAACAGCTCCCTGACTGGTACTTCCTCAAAAGGGGGGGCCCTCCGCCTCTGTCCCCCACTCTATCTTCACTAAACTCCCCACCTTGACCCAACCTATGTGCATCCACTCTTTTTTTAAGTTTTTATTAGATTTTGAATTTGTAATTGACATATAGAAAACCTTGTTACAAGAACATCGAAGTAGTATACACCAATGTTTTACCTTTAATAATGTGGTGAAGGGGCAAGCTATAAGAACATCACAAGTTAATGCTAGTGAGGAAAACTTTAAGAAGGAACTGAGAGATCTAGAAGAAAGGTTTGTAGCAAGGGGGTATGATGAAAAGGAAGCTTCTGATAAGTTAGTTGAAGTAATACAAAGAAGAGGGAATGGAGGAAGGCCTTATTTTTCCTCAGATCCACATGCATGTGTGAATAAGGTAGATGAGCTTAGGTGCAGGGTACCAGTAATATATTCTAAGGACTCTAAAGGTGTAGTTGACATTATTAAAAAAACATTGGGGTGTCATGACCACAAGTTCAGAATTGAAAACTATAACAGGTGAATGTCCCAGCATAGTTTATAAGAAAAATAAATCTTTAGGTCAGCTGTTATGTTACCCCAAGTGTCTTATGGGGTATGATAGCAGGAAACAATGACGTGATTCTTATAAAAATAAAAATAATACTAGACCTTGTTATAACTGCAGTTTCTGCAGTTATATAGATCAAGCAGGTGACTTTTTTCACCCAGACCAGAACAAGGTCTATAAATGTTCAGTGGAGGCAACTTGTAACAGCAGTCATGTGGTTTACCTAGCAGTGTGTAAAATCTGCAGTAAATTTTATGTAGGTAAAATGGACAGAAGACTGAAAAAATGGTAAGAGAACATCTGAATGATATAAGAAATACTATAGTTAGGAATGCATTAGCTAAACATGTAGCAAACACTTCCCCAGAGCATGTATTTAGGTTTCAAGTTATAAATATGGCACAGGAAAGTGTTGGGGGGTGATATTATAAATGAAACAGAGTGCTTAAAAAGCAAATGGATTATTAGATTAAGAGCAGATACAGGGTCAGGACTTAATGATAAAGTACCATTAAAACCAATGTTGAAAGCACGTCCTCTTTTTAAATAACATATAACAAACTCCCTTTCAACCCCCCACCTTTTATACACATCTATTTTTTTTATACATGTTTACTATTAGTACTGTATATATTTAAAATGTTATCTCTTTAAGAGTTTTACTAGGACGTCATGTGATTTTTTCACCTTATTATTTAATGGGCATTGATGAAGCAGTTGTAATATTTTGAAAGCGCTTATGCCTTTGCCTGTGCCTGTTTCCTGAATAAACTGTTGCTGGTTTTATGGTAGCCTGGTGATGCTTCATCTTAATTTTGCTTGTTGGATTTATTTTTTGGTTCAAGAAGCATGTATTCAGCACACACTGGTATTATTAGACTTTTGCAGTTTTTTGTTCATACTGGTGTGCTGGAGCCATGGCTGAAGGAGGTTTGACTATAATTGAACTGGATTATGTACCTAGAGGTGAGAAGATGTCTGACCTGCACTCTAAAGAGAAGTTAAGAATGTTTTTGCAAAAGACTGCAAATCCCCTTAAAGGCATGTCCTTGGAACAAATAGTTTGTGAAAATGATGTTGATATCTTAGCACTTCACAGCAGTCTGTCTAAAGTAAAGAACTTAATGTATAAACTAAAAAGGGTGCAAAATCAAAGGTTCCATTTAGAAATTTGTTTGGACCTTAAGATTTTACCCAGAGGACTGCAAGTGCTGAAAATGCCAGCACATGGTTATATACAACCAGAACTGTTGTGTCAATGGCAGAAACTTAATTTGGACCTCAGTTACAACTATATGAGGTCATTAATAGACTTTGCAATTAAAGAAGAAAAAAACTTGTGTAGTGAAATAGAAAGAGGAGTCCATGCATATAGCTTCTCGGGGGACATGGTTGATAGAATGCTTCAAGGTGTATTTGATGCTTTGAACTTCTTTGAGCAGAAACTGTTACATGTTAAAGTGAAAAAACTGATTAGAGACTCCAATGACTTTAAAAAGGGGCAGGTCTTTGCCTGGCAGAGACCTGAAGGTTCCAGGAAAGCATTAAGTAATCAAAAAGAACTAAAAGAGGCCACATATAATGTTGCCGCAGCAACAGGAGCTACTGAAATTATTTCTGCATGTAATGTTACTGCAGTAACAGGAGCTACTGAAGTGGTTTCTGCATGTGAGGAAATCTCCAGTGATGCCACAAGTCACCAGGATGTACTCCCTAGTAGTTCACAGCTAGGAGCAAGAAGGTAAACTTTAACTGTTATGGCAGAGGTGCATTCCTCTGCTAATGGACTTAGGGGTGAAGGAAAATCAAGTGAGAATTCAGAATTAAAATTTCCGCTACCTATTATACAACAGACACCAGAAAAGAGGTTGCGTTCTACAAGCAGGAACAGATACAAATGGAAATTGCCTCAAGAGGTAACAGACTGCTCCAGCATAAAAAATTTTGGAAAATGATTTAATACATAATTTTTCAAGTAAATTTTTTTCAATAGATGAATGCAATGTTTTACAAAAAGGCTTAACGTTTGTACCAAGTAAAGGGGATGACATTACAGAAGTTATCACTAACTTGAAAATGTTTACATGAAATGTAATGTTGAAACTGAATTTTCATGACAATAATGATTCTTCTAGTAGTACATTGTCACAATTTAGACAACCAAGTATGTATATGCCTGTACTACACCCTCTTGTAGAGAAATGTTTACATGAAATGTAATGTTGAAACTGAATTTTCATGACAATAATGATTCTTCTAGTAGTACATTGTCACAATTTAGACAACCAAGTATGTATATGCCTGTACTACACCCTCTTGTAGAAGCATTTGAAAAGTTATGTGTTAATGATGTTTACAAACACTGTGAAAGTAAGAAAAGTAATTTTAGGAATATGTCTTATAATGAGAGACAGGCTATGCTGAAGTTAATGATAGATGATAGTATAGTAATTTATCCTGCAGATAAGGGGGGACTCATAGTGATAATGGATTCTGACTGGTACAAAGATAGGATGAAAGAGATGTTAAATAATGTTAAGTTTTATAGAAAGGTTAGACTGACATATTAAAGATGGTTGATGCACTGAAAACTGAGCTGAGGAATATGTTAAGAAATAAAATGTTGGATCAAGGGTTATTTGACTATTTTTATATGAAACAGCCTAAAATACCAGTTATACAGGGTCTCCCAAAAGTACACAAGAATCCTACTAGTCAACAGATGAGGTCCATAGTGACAGGACAAAAGTGGTGTACTGAAGTAATGTCTATTTTTGTGGAGAAAAGTTTAAGACCATTTATTAACTGTAACACTCACATCTTGCATGACTCTAGACAATTTTTATGTGATTTATATGATTTTACTAAGGCTATTTTTAAAAAAAGGTGAATGATATTTGGTTACACTCAGTGCAGAGTCCTTATTCCCTGTAATACCAAATACTGTAGGTAGAGACCGGGTTAAAAATTTTTGCATGAACAGAACTGTTTCTCAACTGAGAAGGTTGAAATGCTAAGTGCTTTGGTTAAGATGACTTTATATAACAATGTCTTCCTTTTTGATAAGGATTACTACCTACAGATAGATGATGTGGCTATGGGCACATCATGTGCCAATAGCTACGCCAATCTTATCATGCTAGCATGGGAGATGGAACATGTATTAGGTGGTATGTTAGACCTACATGTAATTTTCTATAGAAGATTCGTGGATGACCTGTTTTTCATATGGGAAGGCACTACTAAGGAATTGTCAGATTTTTATAATTATATAAGCACAAGCTTTTTAAAGTTTGTGATGACTTGTTCAGACCAGGAGGTTAGTTTTATGGATGTGTTAGTGAAGGTAAAGGAAGATGGGGCAATAGATACTATGACATGTAGAAAACCCTGTTACAAGAACACTTACTTGCATTGAAGTACTATGCACCCATGTTTTACCTATAATAATGTGGTGAAGGGGCAAGCTATAAGAACATCATGAGTTAATGCTAGTGAGGAAAATTTTAAGAAAGAACCGAGAGATTAAAAGAAAGTATCTGATAAGCTAGTTGAAGTAATACAAAGAAAAGGGAATGAAGGAAGGCTTTATTTTTCCTCAGATCCACCGGCATGTGTGAATAAGGTAGATGAGTTTAGATGCAGGGTACCAGTAACATATTCTAAGGCCTCTAAAGGTGTAGTTGACATTATTAAAAAACATTGGGGTGTCATGACAACAAGTACAAAATTGAAAGCTATAATAGGTGAATGGTCCAGCATAGTTTATAAGAAAAATAAATCTTTAGGTCAGTTGCTATGTTACCCCAAGTGTCTTATGGGGTATGATAGCAGGAAACAACATGATTCTTATAAAAATAAAAATAATACTAGACCTTGTTATAACTGCAGTTTTTGCAGTTATATAGAACAAACAGGTGAATTTTTTAACCCAGACCAGAACAAGTCTATACATTTTCAGTGGAGGCAACTTGTAACAGTGTGTAAAACCTGCAGTAAATTTTATGTAGGTAAAATGGACAGAAGACTAAAAGAAAGGGTAAAAGAACATCTGAATGATATAAGAAATACTATGGTTAGGAATGCATGTATTTTGGTTTCAAGTTATAGATATGATACAGGAAAGTCTCAGGGGAGGCGATATTAGAAATGAAACAGAGTGCTTAGAAAGCAAATGGATTATTAGATTAAGAGCAGATACAGGGTCAGGACTTAATGATAAAGTATCATTGAAACCAATACTGAAAGCACGTCCTCTTTTTAAATAAGAAGGGAGTTTTAACAAACTCTCTTTTAAGCCCCCACCTTTTATACAGGGTCTATATCAGAAGAGGGAATGCTTAAAATATCGTCTGATCTTCTGTCAAACTGAAAAAAACATGAAAGATTATTAAAAAATATATACAAACAAAATAAATTTTGGTCTTCAACCCCCCACACCCCCTGATGTGGGGGGCTGTGCTTCAACCCCCCACACCTCCAACTTAAATATACCAACTCTGAGATCATACCACAGGGGAGAAAACAGCAAAGTCCCAAGAACAGCCCAACAATTTTTCCCTGGGAAAGAAATTACTGTTCTGTGCCTTCGACATTGTCAGCTTTCATTGTTTTCAGTTCGACAAAAGAGCGTTCGCTATTTTAAGCGTTCTCTGTTCTGATAGGAACCCTTTTATACGCATTCACTTTTTTTATACATGTTTACTATTAGTACTATATATATTTAAAATATCTCTTTAAGAGTTTTACTAGGATGTCATATGATTTTTTTCACTTTATTATTTAATGGGCATTGAATTAGATAGATTTTATGCATCTGATGAAGCAGTTGTAATACTGCGAAAGTGCTTATGCCTTTGCCTGTGCCTGTTTCCTGAATAAACTGTTGCTGGTTTTATGACAGCCTGGTGTCGCTTTAGCTTACTTCTGCTTGTTGGATAATAAAGAAATTCAACTAAACGTCACACACAAAAGAAAAAAAAATATTTACAGGAGTGTCCATTAACCGTCAAGTCATTCAAGTTATTATACATTACATTACATCTAAAATGCAGTTATTTTTGCTTGTCAAGCAGATCTCTAAGTTTTGTTCATGCATTGTAGCAAGAGGTAATCCTGGCTGTTCTTGACTTAATTGTAATGATTTCCAGGTGACAGACTTCAGTTGCAATATTTATAAAGTTTTTGAACGAGAGTATAGATTCACTCTTCCAGTTCTAAGTTATAACCTTTCTCGCTGTAGGTGGTATAGATCACAAAATGAGATATTTCATTTTTTAACACATGTAGAAATAGGTGTTTTAAAAATATTACTGATTTAGATAAAATAAATGTATCTCCAAAAGGGCTGTAAAAAGAAATTAATGTTATTCCAATAAGGTGTTAAGACAGTACAGTCAAAAAACATGTGTTGTCAACCTACTTTAAGTTTTTGTTTACATCAACAATTTTGTTTCTTCTTGAACATTAACTCAATTTTTTGTGGTGTGAAGAAAGATTTATTCAATAATTTCTAAGTAAAGTAATTCCTTCTAAGAGATAAAGTTGTATGTGTAGAAGATATTAGAATACATTTTTTTATCTTCTTCACTTGGAGGTCTATTATTAATTTGGGTAAATTAGTTCCAATAATTGTCATTGCAAGTTTTTGTTTCTCTTCTCACAACTCTGTATAATTTAGATAACATACCATGTCCCGATGTGTTTTATTGCATTAAGAATATTAGATATTCAACTAATTTTGGGATGTGATCTCTTATCCTTGGTTGCATTAACTGAATTTCCCTTTCTACATGTTGTCTGGAGAATTGTACATCTAGTCACATGTCTTTATCTAAATTATATTTGTTCTTAATATAATCAACAGAATGTAGCTTTTCATTTTTTATTAATTGAAACCAATATAGCAGATTTTTCTCTTTAAATGTGATCATTGTTTCTAACTTTGAGTTAGACGTGTTATTTTGGGTATATGCAATAGGAAATATAAGGCAGAGACATGCTTTATATGCCAGGTTTCTATATATAACATTTAAAAGAGTTTAAAATAGTAGAAACAAAGTATGATTCACTTGTTTGGTGACTTTTTCCTATAATGTAATCCTTTATTAACCAATGTAGAGTGTTCTTTAGTATGAGCTAATTATTAGAATATCTATTATGTTTAAAGTTTATAAAAATATTTCCTTAAAACTCTTTCCACCTAGCTGTATAAGTGTTATTAATCCAAAGATGTATTGTTTTTATAATTGATGATAATGAATATAATTCTAGTCTGGTAGCCCTATCCCCCCTGCTGCCCTTTCTCTCATATTAAATTCTTTAATACAACTTTGTGTGTGTGTGTGTGTGTGTGTGTGTGTGTGTGTGTGTGTGTGTGAGAGAGAGCATGTGTGTGTGTGTGTGTGTGTGTGTGTGTGTGTGTGTGTGTGTGTGTGTGTGTGTATGTGTGTGTCGGAGGGGTATTGATAGTGATTGTATAATATATATGATTTTTGTTAAGATAATCATTTTGATCATAGATAACCTCTCTTCCATCGTGAAAACAATTTTATTCCATTTGTCTGTTAGATTCTTTATATTGTTTATACTGCTAGTATAATTATGATTTATTATATCTTTAATGTTATCTATTATAATTATTCCTAAATAATTCATTTTCTTCTGTTTGACAAGATATTTAATGAATTTATTTTTGATTCTATTCTTATTTGTATTTATAGGAAGGGTTTTTATTTTGTCATTAAATGATAAATCAAATTTTCTTTGAAATACATCCATTGCTAAAAATACTGCAGATAAAGGATTATCATTGTCATTTAATGTCAGTAGAATGTCATCAGCAAACAGTTGGATTTTAGAGTTTAAATTCTCATTTATGATAATACCTATTATATCTATATTTGATCTGAGAAAATTAGCAAATGGTTCCATAATTAGGGTAAAAAGCAGAAGTGAAAGAGAACATCCTTGTTTGGTTCCTTTCAAAATTGTATATAATCAGAAGTAACAGTACCTATTTTAACATATGCAAAACAATCATTATAAAGAAGATTAATAAGATGTATGATGTTACTTAAGAAATTATATTCTTCTAAATCCATCAAGAGATATTTTCAGTTTACCAAGTCAAAAGCACTTTTAATATCAAGACTCATTAATATTAAGTTATCTTTCATTTTATTTGCATATTCAATTACTGTGATTATTTTTTTAACATTATCATAAGTATTTCTGTTTAAGATAAAGCCAGTTTGATCGTTGTATGAATTACCATAAACAATTTATAATCTACATTTAAAAGTGAAATTGGCCTGTATGAAGATCATTCAGTGGGATCTTTGTCAGTTTTTAAAATTGGAGAGATATGGGTAGATTTCCAGGAAAGAGGAACTTAAGCTAGGTCCTTGACTACAGAAAAAAACTTATGTAGTATGTCTATGGCTTCTTTGGGTAACAGCTTATAAAGTTCAGATATAATTCCATCATTAATATAAACAAAGAATATAGCCTCAGGCAATAAAACAACCAGAGCAAAAAGAAGCAAATGAGAAAAAACTTTGTAGCACTGGATGTAACACAGCAGAATATCCAATTTATTGTAAGTAAGCACTTTCAAGGGTTCACCTCTTCATCAGACTTAGATAAAAATGACTTAAAACAACCACATTAAATAGTATTCCAATTAACTTTAATTACTTCAATTAAAAACAATTAAATTATTTAAAGCCATACTTAACATTTTTAAAAACATCATAGCATACATAAACTAAAAATTAGTGCCTCAACTGTCTCGCTTTCAGGAAAGGTTTAATGGAGACCATATTATTCAAACCAGGTGCTTTATCAGCGCCCAGTAAAATAATCCATTTTTGTTCAGCCGCCTCAGTAATATTCCTCATATCTCCTCCCCTTTTTCTGACTGCAAGTATTTCCAAGACAAGAAACATAAACATATGCTCACTACCCTCATTCTTGATGTGCATAGCCAAGGCACTACTTTCCTTTTTATTTCTTATACCCCTCATATGTTCAAGTATCCTCTCTTTGAACTGTCGATTAGTCATGCCAATATAATATGAAAAACATTTGACACAATAACTCAAATATATTACATTGACTATTTTACAATGAGGATAGTGAGAAGGCTCTAATCTAAAGCCTAGCTTAGGGTGTACAAAGTTAGTACGTGTGTGTATTTATGCACAGGCAGTACAACTCCTGCATGTATATGTACCTACTCTATCTGATCTAAGAGTAGTCCTATTTAAACTAGATTTATAACAAAGATGGTTCTTTTGGGTCTTATTATTTCGAAAGCTATACTTAGGTCTGTCTCCTACTATCTCCTTCAACCCATCCAGAGTAGACAGTATATTCCAGTTCTTATTAATGACACCACAGATCATATTTATATTACTAGCATATGTCAAAGTTATTCTCAAATCATTACTACTCTCATTAGTGATCTGTCGTAGCATCTCACTACTCTCAACAACACTAGCTACATGTGGATCACATACTGTTGCATCGTTGGTAAAATATGTTTTACACCTGCCATGTCTATCTTTCCATGCCTCTTTAATGTGCCTGTCTATATCTTTACTTTTATAACCCCTTTCTATAAAATCCAGTTTAAGGGACTCTAGAGCTGAATTCAGCTCTGCATCATCATTATGTAATCTCATCAATCTGACCACCTGTCCTTTTATTATATTACATTTGCAATGGTTCCGGTGCATACTTGTATTGTGCAATAGGTTATTTTTTCTAACCGTTTTTTTATACAAACTAGTTTTAACAGTATTGAGCGGATGCTTGCTAACAGTCACATCTAAAAATTCCACCTGTTGTAAACTATAATTGTATGTGAATCTCAGAAAATCAGTGGTCGTTTTGAGATAGTGGATAAACTCTCTTAATCTTGTCTCAGTTCCTTGCCATAATAAAAAGATATCATCCATAAATCTAGTATACCACAAGACAGAGTTGGCATAGATCATATTAGAGAGTATAAACTCTGCTTCCCATTGCACCAATGAAAGGTTGGTGTAGCTGTTGGCACAGGCTGTGCCCATCATCACACCAACTGTTTGAATGTAGTATTCATCACTGAACATAAAAACATTGTTACTTAAAATAATGTCCAACAGGCTACAAATCAAGCGTATTTTATCACCCTGAGCCCCCTTGCTATGCAATGGTTCACTAATACTATCAATACCCCATTGATTCAGTATGACCATGAACAGGGATACAATGTCCATAGTAAGAAAGTAACATTCAGAATTGTCAGGTTTTCATTTCATTTGTAATAATTCTAAAAAAGTTTTAGTGTCCCTTAGGACAGCCTCACACTCTTCTAATATGTGATGTAAGTTCTTTTCGACAAAAATGGATAGGGGTTCCGTAGCCCAGCCTCTGCCAGAGACTATAGTTCACATGGGTGGAGTACTAAGACACTTATGAACTTTTGGCAAACCATATACAATTGGTACCACCGGATGTTTAACCAAGAAGTATTCAAAGAGTGGCTCTGATATCATATTAGTTATTAGTAGATCAAAGATCAGAAATGCTATTCTATCAATAACAGCTTTAACAGTAGCTACTGATATACATTCATAGGTATCACTTTGAATTAAAAGAACATACATTTGTCTGTGATACAGCTCCTTATCTAAAATAACTATACCTCCACCCTTGTCAGCGGGTCTAACTTCTATAGAAGTTAATTCTCTCAGTTCTTTCAGTGCATCATACTCTTCTTTAGACATATTGTGGTAGAGTTTATGTTCATCTTCAGTATCAAAACTATCCCTGATTCTTTTACCACAGATCTCCACAAAGGTATCAATAATAGCATTAAGTAATAATCCAAACGAACTCGAGTCCCACAATAAACAGCTCAAATATACAAGTTCACAAGTATCCACTGGATGGTTGAAATAACGAGAAGGAACTATAAAAATATTTATTCTATATAAAAAAATATAAAAAAACAGTTGGTTTAGCGCTTTCATCTAAAATAACTTAGACTTCTTCATTGCTGGGTGGAACAAACACACTAGTTTTTTTAAAAATCGATTGAGTAGTATTTGCATTATTAAAAAACACACCCAGTGTCAATGTCCTGGCAAATAGCCTTAAATCTTTAAAGAACATCAGTTATTTGTACTTTTCTAGGCGGTACAATGCTGAGCCCTTTGCTCAATAACAGTCTCTGAGCATTAGTCAATTCATAAGTTGAAATGTTAAAAATCAAACCTGTTTGGATCTTTTGCCCCCTCTGTTCCAATCCTCTGTACTTTGCATTCTCCTTGTTTTTTGCTTTCTCATTTGACTCCTGGACCTTCCCCTGACCAGGAACAGTTTGTTTCATAAAAAAGGACTCATGTCTGACATTGTTGGTGTTACAGAGTCTTTACTGCTCAAAGCAGCAACATTCGACCATTGCACTCTGTGTTCCTTAGGTTTAACAACCTGTTCCTCATGCTTATGGTCAGTTCCTGATACCAGGCTATGCATATCATTCCTATTACCTGTAGCAGAATCATGCCCCAACTGAGAATCCACTACAGGTGATGCTATCACTACGTTGCCTCCTAGTTGCAGCTCACTTCTAAGTGGGAGGGGCGGGAAGTGTTCCACAGAGACAATAGGGGCAGAATCATTACTAACATTGCTGGTAGTCTCAGCAACCACACCCTCATGCCGTATAGGGCATGTATCGTTCCTGCTTCTATTCCATGAGAAAACATTGCCATTCCTGAAGTCACCAAGGTTTCTCTGCAACTTTCTGACTTTGGTTACTTGCAACCTTTTCTCATAGTTCTGAATGTTCTCATACAGGGTATCCATCTTATCACCTAACACAGTTGGTGAATAATTATCATAAATATCATTCTGTAGCCTGTTGATTTAAGACATTAACTCTTCCTCTTGTGGGCGAAAAAATCAAGAAGCAGTTGCAAATACCTTGCGCTACATTCGAGGTTGATCAGCTACCATTGTCTAAGCAGCTTTGGATAGGTTTGCCCATACATGGGCATGGTTAAGACTCTCAGGCCTCTCGGTACAACACCTTGTTTGAGTGAGGCTTCTAAATGAAAGCGCTGCCATTGCAGCCACTTAAACTTATAAAGTTTATTTTCTACATCTTTATACTTGACCAAAGAGCCTTCACGATTAACAGGATCATCTCCCACACTACCAGCATCTGTAGATATATCCACTTGCAGTAGAGGGTTACTACTTAGATTCAAGAAAGTGTTAAAATGTTCCAATGAATGTGTGTTCAGTTCATTTGAAGTTTTAGCATTACGATTGAGTATCTCTTCAGAGGTTCCTTCCATCATACTTTCTGCCATGTTCCCTTGAGGCATAAAAAACAAAACAAATATAAACAAAGAATATAGCCTCAGGCAATAAGACAACCAGAGCAAAAAGAAGCAAATGAGAAAAAACACTGTAGCAGTGGATGTAACACAGCAGATCAACCTCAAATGTAGCGCAAGGTATTTGCAACTGCTTATTGATTTTTTTTTGCCCACAAGAGGAAGAGCTAATGTCTGAAATCAACAGGCTACAGAATTATTCACCAGCTGTGTTAGGTGATAAGATGGATACCCTGTATGAGAATATTCAGAACTATGAGAAAAGGTTGCAAGTAACCAAAGTCAGAAAGTTGCAGATAGACTGGTGACTTCAGGAATGGCAATGTTTTCTTGTGGAATAGAAGCAGGAATGATACACGCCCTATAAGGCATGAGGGTGTGGTTGCTGAGACTACCAGCAATGTTAGTAATGATTCCATAATTATTGTCTCTGTGGAACACTTCCCGCCCCTCCCACTTAGAAGTGAGCCGGAACTAGGAGGCAACGTAGTGATAGCATCACCTGTAGTGGATTCTCAGTTGGGGCATGATTCTGCTACAGGTAATAGGAATGATATGCATAGCCTGGTATCAGGAACTGACTGTAAGCATGAGGAACAGGTTGTTAAACCTAAGGAACACAGAGTGCAATGGTTGAATGTTGCTGCTTTTAGCAGTAAAGACTCTGTAATACCAACGACATCAGACATGAGTCGTTTTTTTATCAAACAAACCATTTCCAATCAGGGGAAGGTCCAGGAGTCGAAGGAGAAACCAAACAACAAAGAGAATACAAAGTACGGAGGATTGGAACAGAGGGGGCAAAAGATCCAAACAGGTTTGATTTTTAACATTTCAACGTATGAATAGACTGATGCTCAGAGACTGTTATTGAGCAAAGGGCTCAGCTTTGTACTGGGTAGAAAAGTACAAATAACTGATGTTCTTTAAAGATTAAAGGCTATTTGCCAGGACATTGACATTGGGTGTGTTTTTTAATAATACAAATACTACTCAATCGATTTTTAAAAAAACTAGTGTGTTTGTTCCACCCAACAATGCTATTATTGATAACTTTGTGGAGATCTGTGATAAAAGAATCAGGGATAGTTTTGATAGTGAAGATGAACATAAACTCTACCACAATATGTCTAAAGAAGAGTATAATGCACTGAAAGATCTGAGAGAATTAACTTCTATAGAAGTTAGACCCGCTGACAAGGGTGGAGGTATAGTTATTTTAGATAAGGAGCTGTATCACAGACAAATGTATGTTCTTATAAGTCAAAGTGATATCTATGAATGTATATCAGTAGCTACTGTTAAAGTTGTTATTGATAGAATAGCATTTCTGATCTTCGATCCACTAATAACTAATATGATATCAGAGCCACTCTTTGAATACTTCTCGGTTGAACATCCAGTGGTACCAATTGTATATGGTTTGCCAAAAGTTCATAAATGTCTTAGTACTCCATCCATGTGACCTATAGTCTCTGGCAGAGGCTGGGCTACGGAACCCCTATCCATTTTTGTCAAAAAGAACTTACATCACACATTAGAAGAGTGTGGGACTGCTCTAAGGGACACTAAAACTTTTTTAGAGTTATTACAAATGAAATGGAAACCTGACAATTTTGAAAGTTACTTTCTTACTATGGACATTGTATCTGTTCACGGTCATACCGAATCAATGGGGTATTGATAGTATTAGTGAACTATTGCATAGCAAGGGGGTTCAGGGTGATAAAATATGCTCGATTTGTAGCCTGTTGGACATTATTTTAAATAACAATGTTTTTTATGTTCAGTGATGAATACTACATTCAAAAGGTTGGTGTGGTGATGGGCACAGCCTGTGCCAACAGCTTTGCCAACCTTTCATTGGTGCAATGGGAAACAGAGTATATACGCTCTAATATGAACTATGCTAACTCTGTCTTGTGGTATACTAGATTTATGGATGATATCTTTTTATTATGGCAGGTAACTGAGGCAAGATTAAGAGAGTTTATCCACTATCTCAATACGACCACTGATTTTCTGAGATTCACATACAATTATAGTTTACAACAGGTGGAATTTTTAGATGTGACTGTTAGTAAGCATCCGCTCAATACTGTTAAAACTAGTTTGTATAGGAAACTGGTTAGAAAGAATAACCTACTGCACAATACAAATATGCACCTGAACCATTGCAAAAGTAATATAATAAAAGGACAGGTGGTCATGTTGATGAGATTACATAATTATGATGCAGAGCTGAATTCAGCTCTAGAGTCCCTTAAACTGGATTTTATAGAAAGGGGTTATAAAAGTAAAGCTACAGACAGTCACATTAAAGAGGCATGGAAAGATAGACATGGTAGGTGTAAACCATACTTTAACAACAATGCAACAGTATGTGACCCGCATGTAGGTAGTGTTGTCGAGAGTAGTGAGATGCTACGACAGATCACTAATGAGAGTAGTAATGATTTGAGAATAACTTTGACATATGCTAGTAATATAAATATGATCTGTGATGTCATTAATAAGAACTTGAATATACTCTCTACTCTGGATGGGTTGAAGAAGATAGTAGGAGACAAACCTAAGTTTAGCTTTTGAAATAATAAGACTCTAAAGAACCTTCTTTGTTATAAATCTAGTTTAAATAAGACTACTCTTAGATCAGATGGAGTAGGTATACATGCAGGAATTGTACTGCCTGTGCATATATACACACACGTACTAACTTTGTACACCCTAAGCTAGGCTTTAGAATAGAACCTTCTCACTATGCTGACTGTAAACCAGTCAATGTAATATATTTGAGTTATTGTGTCAAATGTTTTTCATATTATATTGGCATGACTAATTGACAGTTCAAAGAGAGGATACTTGAACATATGAGGGGTATAAGAAATAAAAAGGAAAGTAGTGCCTTGGCTATGCACATCAAGAATGAAGGTAGTGAGAATATGTTTACGTTTCTGGTCTTGGAAATACTTGCAGTCAAAAAAAGGGAGGAGATATGAGGACTATTACTGAGGCGGCTGAAAAAAAATGGATTATGTTACTACGCGCTGATAAAAGCGCCCAGTTTGAATAATATGGTCTCCATTAAACCTTTCCTGAAAGCGAGACAGTTGCGGCACTAGTTTTTAGTTTATGCATGCTGTGATGTTTTTAAAAATGTTAAGTATGGCTTTAAATAATTTAATTGTTTTTAATTGAAGTAATTAAGGTTAATTGGAATACTATTTAATGTGGTTGTTTTAAGTCATTTTTACCCAAGTCTGATGAAGAGGTGAACCCTTGAAAGCGCTTACTTACAATAAATTGGATATTCTGCTGTGTTACATCCAGTGCTACAGTATTTTTCTCATAATTCCATCATTACCTGGTGCTTTATTAGGTTTCAGTTTAGAAATTTGAATTTGAAGTTGAGACACAGAGATTGGTTTGTCGATTACTTTCATTTGGTCATCGGTTTAGTTTTTAAA
The DNA here is from genome assembly GCF_019279795.1 of Protopterus annectens. Classification (NCBI taxonomy): domain Eukaryota; kingdom Metazoa; phylum Chordata; order Ceratodontiformes; family Protopteridae; genus Protopterus; species Protopterus annectens. The sequence goes on from NC_056732.1 coordinate 1,313,481,643, forward strand.
ATTTTTTTAATAAACGTTTTAATTATTTCTTCTGGAGCTAATAATATATTATTTCGATTGATTTTATTATAATAATCTCTGAATTTCTTTAGAATATCTTCCATTTCTGTTGCTTTTCTTTTCTTCCTGTATGAGTAGACTTCTTTTATCTGATAGAGTTACTGAGTAATTTTATTTTTGTGGGTAAATTGCACATAGATTTTGGGTTAATAGAGAAGTTAATCATTTTAAACTTCTCAAGGTTGATTTTAGTTGTATGGTTTAAGATTTCCAAGCATTTGTGGTTTAATTTATTAATCTCTTCTGTATTATTATTTTATTTGTCTGATTTTCTGATTTTAACTTATGACGTTTTTCTTCTATTTCATTTAATTCTTTGTCCCATTGTTTTTCTATTTGACAACTAACTAGTGACTCTACCAAAAAGATATGGTTTTAGTGCATCCCATAAATAAATTTCTGAGGTATCTTCTATATTATTAATTTCTATAAAGGAGAGAATCTTTTTTAATAAAATGGTCCTTAAATTATTTTAAACAAGTTATATATGCTGGTAATCTTCTGATTTTAACATTATTATTAGATTTCAAAAACAGCTCAAAGGTAATTGCATTGTGATCTGAATGTGGACAGGTTACTGTTTTGACTTTGCTTAGTGTATCAGTCAGATCATTAGAGACATAAACTCTGTCAGTTCTGACTTGCATTCCATGTCTATGGGAATAATGGGTAAAAATTAATTAATTTAGTTCTGAAAATTCATTTATTTCTCTAAGATGAAACAATTCAGTAAATTTTAACAATAACTTTGCAAATGCCTGTATTCTTCTTTTACTTATTGTGTTTGTATCACTTGGTGACAATATACAATTAAAGTCCCCTGCTAGAATGATGTTGCCTTTTGAGTTTTGAATTACTTGTTCTAGATGTTGCTCAACTGTTTTAATTCCTATTCCAGAAATCCAATACAAGTTAATAAGAGCTAATATCCTCTTATTATATTCTATAGTTACAGTAAAAAGCATACCTTTATCATCTTGATATGTTTCTTACCTGGAGGCATAAGCAGTGGATTTCTCCATAATAAAGCCCCCCCCCCTTTTTGATTATATTGTGAACTGGATAATAATGTATAATTTTTAGTATTTAGCCTGTCTATGTCTTCTGTTAATAAGTGTGTTTCCTGTAAAAAAATAACTTGAGAATTAAACAGCTTCAAATATCTGGTGAACCTACTCCTCTTGCATCCTTTAATTATTCCATTCACATTTATGTAAATACAGTTAATAAATGCCATTTGTCCTACTGATCAAAAGTATACACATACTTCTGATAAATAATGACAGTCTGTTAGTAAAGAACTGCTTGGTAATCATCATGTGAACATTAACATTTGAAGGTTTGATTTGACATAAAATAGTTATTATTGTGGATACTCGAAAAAAGCTAAAAAATATATTTATCATTAAACATTTGCTTTTAAAATCCCTCTTACTCCCATGGAGTCTAACACTCCTTGCTTGAATAGTCTAACCATCCAAGCAAACACATCCATCCAATACTCAAAAAAAAAAAGTCTACTCTACTACAATCAATTATGATGTCATTTACGAAATAAAGATGAACCTGTATCCTGTAAAACACTGTTAATATATAATAGTAGAACAATTATTTCACATCTTAACTTATTATTTAACATATACATTCTCCAGTTTTATATGTTTGTTAAGGTGTTAAAGTAAGATATGCCTATATGTCTTATTATTCTTTCCTATCTACTCATAGTTTTGAAATTCATCATCTGATAGTATAAATATGAAAGACTGCTGTCCAACAATTTAAAATGCTTTGTGGTGTGTCCCACCATAAGACTGATGTACTTTCAGACTGTTTTATTCCCTCTTTGTAAGAATATATTAAAGTAAATGAATAGTTGTTCTGCAATGCTTAAACAATCTTTCATTATTTGTTTATATTCAGTGGTTTATTGCTGTAAATTAAAATCTATTATATTATTTCTGTCAAGTATACCGTTTATTGCTTCTTTTCCGTTATGTATGAGACTTTCAAGTGTATTGACAACAAATACATATCATGTATGTCCAGCCTCTAATAATGAAGCTCTTAACATTATATATATAATGAAAGTTCAATAGTCCGAATCCACAATCACTGAACACACTTTAACGAAAGTGCTATCACAGAAAAAGCCCTTTCGTTAAAGTGTGTTAAAAAATACATTATATTTATGTTTTTGCAGGATGGCAAGCACCCCTGCACCCTCCATGTATGGGGCTGTGCCCCCCACCTCCTACTTTAATATTTGCACTCCGAGGTCACACATCAGTGGGGAAAAGGGAATTTTCCCTTATCCCCACTGTAGTGCGATCTCTACAACAGGCATACTTACGCAAAAGTGCTTCTTTGGTGAAAAACACTTTCACGCAAGTATGCCTGGCCATAACTATTTAGGTGATATTGCTGTTTGGGGATCCGTAAGGATCCCATATATGGATATATATATATATATATATATATATATATATATATATATATATATATATATATATTCATTTTACCATTCATTGATAACTACTATCAAACTTCAAATGCTTGCTTTCAAATATATTTACTTATAAATATATTCAAAGGTGCTTTATAGTATGTGTAACATTATAATTGTTTCTCTTCTTCAGTGCCACTTCGTATGTCTAACTATAGTTGCAGTGAAGTTTGAGCTAATGCATATTTAAAAGATTGCACCTTTTATTCAAATTAACCTTCCAGTTGCATCTCAGTCAGAGTCTCTGAACATGAACATTTCTGTTCTCTTGTTTAGGTGGGAATTCCAACTGAACTCAAGCTGTTTACCAGAGAAAGCTTCATGTGTTCTAAATAAAGTAAAAAAAAGCTCAAGCTATGGAGAGAGGGGCTTCATATCTAAATATCACAGAAGCACCTCACATAGGGACAACCCATCAGTCACAACAATTTCCATATCTTTCATAATGAAACCAAGCATTTCATCAATGTATAGAGATTATTTCAAAGCCATTTAAAACTTCACAATCTTTCCACTATTAAACAACATCAAAACACACATCCATAGCAACTGCAGTCACCCCCTCCTCCAATCAAGCACATCATAAATCATTCTATTAAATAGAACAGTAACATATTATCTTAATCTATGCACTAGGAAGACAGGCAGCTTTTAGGTTTCACTATTAGTTTTAGTGAAACAGCTTTTCTAATGTTACTGTAGTTAATGATTACATTGAGTTGATTCCATACTTAGTTGAAGATATTTGTCTGTCATTTTTTTTAGTATACCGTAAGCAGCACTTTTAATTTAACTCTGTTAATGTATTTTCTTTTTTTATAACAGGAAAGTATGAGATGTCACTTAGAGTGTGTATTTCCCTTTAGTAGGTAACTGCAGTTTATATGACTTAACTTTCAGTTTAGCTATGTGTTATACTGCAGCTATTTTCTACTTCAAATATAAAGTTTGCATTAGTTCCTAAGTAAGCAATTCTGTATGTAACCCTTCAGATCATATGCTAGTACAAATGCTGTATGCTTCCTTTAAGGGAAAATAATAATATTTTGTCATGGCTTATTAAAAATGATTCTTAATTATCTGTAAATTAGACAAGCATAAGACAGAAAAAAATGGAGTTCAATTAGTTTACATTAGTAGACTGCTTGTTGATTTTCTGATTCCTATTTATGTTATAGATGATCAAGTTGTCATTTCATCTTTTGCCTGCAAAGATATGTAAAGAAGTAAAACTAAGCTTGTTTGCATAAAAAAACAATTCTTGCCATCTTGTTATTTCCTTTGTGAATAAAGAAAAAGGAAAAGGAAAGCTCTTTATTTTCCCCTTAATTTCTTCTTTTTCTCATTTGTCTTATTTCCATTTACCTCCATTTGTTTTTTAAGGATAGAATGGACCAGTCCATATCCTCTACTTGTTCAAAAATGTTGTTAGTTTGTAGATATGGTAATGCAAGCTCAAGATCTTTGAAGAATTTAACCCCATTAGAAAGGAAATTCTTCAGCCTGGCCAGGAACAGTAAAGGTATTTTATCTACTTTTTCTTACATTCTCTTATAAGGGGAAGGAATTGTTTCCTTTTAGATGTCACTGCTGCTGAATAGTCATTATGAAAACAAGTAATATTTCCTTCTGCTTTAAGTGGTTACTTAGCCTAGGCAGTTTTGAGTACCAGTTCTTTATCCTGAGATGAAATAAATGTAACCACAATGGACCTTGGGGAAGTACTGGACTTTGATACAGGATTAACCAGAGATCTATGTTCTCTCTGTATACTAAAAGAGAGCTTCAGGCAAATCTAAAGTTTTAGGGAGCCAGGTAGACAAGAAAGTAACTATATTGTTACCTTCTGTTCCTTCTGGTAGACTACAAATATGATATGGAGATTGTTTCTACACGACCTGTTCTCAAGATCATCTATTTTGGCTAGTAAAGAGCTGTTCTGTTTTAATAGGAATTCAATATTGTTCTCCCCTTTAGTTAGTCTTCTATATCATTCAAAGTCTTCAGTGTTGGAAATATGGTTTCTCTGTAACTGCAGAGCTTCACTAATTTGTTCCATTTGTTTGGAACAGTTTTTCTTATAGTCACATATTTTGATGTCCAATCTACCTAGTTTTAAAGACAATTCTTGAATATTAGTCAGTAATGACTGAAGCTCTTTTTTTGAACACAGAGTCTTGAGATGCTGCCTTTGTATAACTCGTGATGCTGCAGGATACAGTGAAGAAATTCTCACTTGCAGATTTTGACAGGAAACTAGTTGAATTTTAAGAAAAGTTGTTGATATAATCCTTTAGGACATCAAAGGTTATCATAATTCACTTAATTGAGTTGTTTAGATTATTTAGAAATAACATTTTCTGTCAGAAATATATGTAGTAGCACAGCAGAAGAAAAGTGCTGCTATCCTATTCTGATCCAGGCCATGTCCTCCTGTGCATACTCTCTTGATCCATTCAGATCATCTTGTATCCAGCATTTGCTCATAGGATGCTGGCCTGTGCAATGAGAACACAAATATGGACACCTACATAAAGGCCAGGAACACTTACCTTAAATAAAGGCTCACCATGATTTCCTCTAACACCCCCATGCCTCTATCTGCTTCTTGCTGTCACTGCCTGACTTATCCAACATGGTTACCGTCAACATATCAGGATGCTTGTGCTCCCAGACAACAAGTGTCCACTGCCTTTACCTTACAGAAATCTTGATCATACCATAGTTAGGCATTACCACCCCTAAGCCTCTGTGCCTACCTAGCCATTAATAAATAAGATAGCAGTGGCAATGCCTGTTGGGACTCTTTCTCAGGAATAAGAGCTATGAAGTAAAGAATCACCCCAGACCAAATTGCCCCAAGTCTGCAGCCTATACCTCCTAGCACCTCTCTTCCCTAGTGCAACAAAAGCTGTGGTAAGGTCCTTGACCATGGGTACCTTTGCGTCCACCTCCATTTGCAAATCTTTAACATCAATGAGATCAAAAACTTTGATAAACTCTATCCACCAAATCTTTTCCTTTATAACCCATGAGATGCGTGCTGTAATACTGACCGGCTTACTGACTACCTGGTCTCCCGAATGGCCTGTAACACCCCTACAAAACCATTATCTGCTACTTGACTTACTGACCCTGTACCTCTGGAACCAAGTAAAAATGGAAAATTCTGGAGTCCTCCAGGAACACTCCCAACCCCTATTAACTTTAGCACCTTCTGTAACTCTTTTATCCTTTTGCCTAAAAGTCCACCAATGCTCCTGGCCCCCAACAAACACTGCAATGTACACCTATCCACTGAATTCAAATCATGCACTTGCATAAGCAAGTCAGCAGCGACAACATATTCCCAAGTTCCTCTTGCCCCTCAGTGATATTAATATCAATACCCACCTGGTGATGTTGTGATGTTGACAGCATCTCCATTTGGTTCCTCTGTTTGTTTCTTCATGGCTCCAGTGGCTGCTCTGTACAACCCTCTGCTGCCCCCTTACAAGCTCTTCTGGAATGCTTGGCTGTTGAGTCAGAAGCCTATATATTCTGCTGGTCATTCCACTCTCATTGCATCTGACCACCTCTACCAACTTCTACCTGGATGGCTGCTTGCGGTGTGTGCCCATGTCCCATGCCCCTTGAAATAATTCAGCCACCTGTGGCACCATGTCATGCTGCTTCCATGTCGAATCTTCCACTTGTGCCATCCTGCATGAAAAACAACACAACAGTGTATCAGACAGCATTCTATACCCTCATAGCAACCCCATTTCCCAGTCTCTGATTTGTCTGGTGTCTTTCTTACCAAACTTAACATATCACCTTTATTGGGCTGGTGAGAGTTGGCAAGCAATAAAGGTGGATATACTTTGCTGTCCACTCCTGCTACACCTCTGCATGTTACTTATTATTATTCATTAATATACATTTTTTATACTTATACACTTGTATGTCTGTGCGTAACATATACATACACATATTTACTTAAAAACACATCTAACCCAATACCCACTTCCTATTTCTCTCTACTGTATATCATCTATATCATTTTTTTTACTTAAATTTAAACTGATATATCCCCTTAAGAAAAAAGAGGGGAGCACACTCCCACTTTGTGCCAGGAAGCCACCTCCCATTAACCCAACCTACACCCTTTCAAGCATGACTGTGCATGGTCACTTCTTTCAGCAATATCTGAATACCAGCAAAGTTATATAAAGCCTGTGGCTTTTATGTAATACTTTATATTTACTTAATGCTTAATTTAAGATACTTTAGGCTTTTGCTCTAAGTGGGCATGATTTTCATTATTTAGTGCAAATAGCCTGTGCTTAGCTTATTTACATTTAAGCTTAGCAGCACTTTTCACTAATAATTGCTACATAGCTGTGAGTAAGATACCACTCTGAACCAGTTTCCGTAAAGTTCATGGAATCCAGCATATTCTGTCAATATCAGTACAAAGTTGCAGAGAAGTATGTGTTGTTGTTGTTGTTGTGTCTTTTGACTTTTCCCGGTTAGGGGTCGCCACAGCGGAACTCCGGTACGCTAATGATTGGCAGTAGATTTTTACGTGCCAAGTTGCCAGCCCTGAAGCACAACCTTCAACAAAGGTACGCTCATTCACACGTCTCCACACAGAAGACGCTCTAGCTGAGAATCGAACAGGACAATGTCTTACTGTGAGGCGACAACGCTACCGCAGTACCACCACTGCATTTTAGTATGTAATATGTAAATATGCCTCAGTGAACTTAGAATATCTCAGTGCGTGACAGACTTTTCAGGAGCAATGGTGCACTGTATATCAGTCACAGCTACTCCACAAATCATGAAAACTGTCTCAGAAAGCATGATGTACATTAACAAAGTTATGGAAATATATCAAAATCTATGCTGCATGACATTTGTAAGTACATTTCTTCAACAAAATATTTCCAGTAAGCTTAGAAACATCTAAGGTATATATCTGTAAGTCATTTGCTCATACCCATGGATTCTGACAGAATCCATAAAATTTCTAATAACAAAATTAATAAAGATGAAGGACCATCATGACCACATCACCACAGCTAACAGTAGCTAAAAATGGGTGTGGAACATTTATGAGGAACACAGGTAATGAACTTACCCAAGGAAATAGGAAGATAGAAAAGCAGAGATGGGGTATGGGTGAAGAAGACAGATACAAAAGAGGTATGTTGCAATAGGAAAATCTGAGGGACAGTCAGAGGGCATGAACATTTTTTTTTGGTGGGAATATGTCCCATTTTCTTTAAGAAAAGAAGGAAAGGTAAAGACATGGGAATAGGAGAAGGCCACCACAGCAGGTATACCCATATAACAAATGTCACAACAGATGACAGACAAGGGTCAGAAATAAATAGAAGTAATTTACAAAGACGGCATACTGCACAACATGGGCAATGGAAAGTTGACAAACAGGGTGGGGATGTATAACAGCCATGGTGAAATGCAGAAATACATAAGTACCTGTGGTTTATTACATTATGACATGTGGCAAACTGTGCGGGAGTCATACCTGGATGTTTATGACTGATGGCATTTGTGCATTGTATGGTAATAAATAGGGATCATGGTACACACTGGATAAATAATCCAATATCCAAGTAGTCTTTCTGCAGTGCAAATGAAGGCAAGCAATATTACAGATGAGCAAAGATAGCCCCTGGAATGCTGAAGAATACCAGCACAGGACAGAACAGAACCTCTGATCATGTATATAAAAGTCAAACACTCAAGCACAGTGCCAAACAATTGTAATGTAGCAAACTGGCTGCTACCTATGCAGAAGATGTACACAACCCAAACTGACGTGTAATGGAAAGCATATGTCACACACATATTTGTTTACATTTGTTTACCAGGAAAGTCCAACTTGGAATGAAGCCAATTTTCAGTGGAGGTGCAGGGAGAAATTCTCCAGACACATGTCTTTGTATGTGGGAGGAAACCCACACAAATGCAGGGAGGACATGCAGACTCTGCATAGAAGGCATCCCAGCTGAGAATTGAACTGGAGAACGTCTTGCTGTGAGGCAACAATGGTACTGATACACCACTGTGCCATCCATACATGTGACATATGCCATGTCAAAGGCAATACACAGGTGTAGGCATATATGCATGACCTTCATTGGCCTAACAGGAAACACACACACACACACACACACACACACACACACACACACACACACACACACACATCAATATCATGTAATAATAATAGTATATGGTTGCAAATCTGTGGTTAATGCTATATAACCAATATCAGGTTGTACACATGAATTTCAAAAATGTTACACTGGTTAATAGCTAACACACAAGTATAACAACAACAAGGATGTATTGCAAGCAGGAGCCATCAACATGTGCTCATATGTCTTGCATCTGTATAATTGCCAGTGGCGGCTGGTGACTTTAAATTAAAGGGGGCTGCAGGAGACAGCTGAGTGGGTGGGGCCAATGGGAAGGGGTGTGACCAACTAGAAAGGTGTGGTCTATACTCAAAAACCACAAAAACTGGGACTTTAATACGCTGCCCTGGGTGCCAAACCATCATTACAAGAGTCCAATCAAGACAAAATGAAGTGTAGAAGAAAAAAAATTTCAATGCATTGGCTACATGACAGCTTACTTAATATCTAGATGGAAACACAAAGGTTGTGCGGCATGAAAAAATAAATTACTTTTTAAATACATTACTGGAATGCCAGTCAAAATCAAGTATGAAAAAAACAAGCAGCACTCAACTCAAACCACTTCTCATTGCACTGCAGTTCTAATTATAATTTATATTCAGCTTTATAAAATTACCAAGTAACATGCTGAAAGTTGCAATCTCCATGATACCCCCACTTGTCAAAATGTTTCTTATCCAAAACAGACCTGCTGCCTGACAACAACTATATACTTGTTTCATGGGGAAGACATGATCAAAGTAAAAAAATGAACAGCAAACAAGAAACAAGTTCAAGATAAATTGCGTAAAGGATTACTGCACAAGTTATGGACCACACATGATAGATTGGCATTCTGTTTAGTTTACGGGTAAAGCCTGCAAAGATGACTGCAAAGATGACTGCAAGTCTCCAACAAATGTAATGAGCTAATGAATATACTATAATCCTGTCCTTTATTACAAATAATGTCATATACATTTCAGTACCTAAGGCTTATACGTTATCTAGTTATGTAAATATTCTCTGCATGGCAACAACAAAAAGGCTTTCAATGTTGGTCATTCTTTAGCAGTATGCTGATTAAAGCTTACTTGCATTTTACAGTCTCCGACAAGCTTACCTAATGGTCATTGCTACTTAAACACAGAGCAACAGGGCACTGCGACAGCATGCATTTTCTGAATAATAAGAAACATAAATCAACAGTATAAAATATGACAGAAAACCAGAACATTCTGCAAAATGAAGGACATATGAAAAGCCACTGTTGTATCTACCTTAGATGGGGGAATACTCTGCACACTTACACTGCATAACTGCTCCTTGCCTTGCTTGGACACATCCAGAGTCACTACATGGGGGAGTGGGGTGCAACAAGTAAGTCACAATTTGAAATTTCTCTGGCTGATGGTGATGGCTCTGACACTCATACATCTCAACCTCAGAGCAAGAAATCTGGACAAAGCCATACATAGAAGTGGGACACAGGCCCAAATATAAGGACAATTTTTAAATATTGCTCTTATAAACTTAGAAATATAATATAATAGTAGTAGGTCTTGCATTAGTATGAATTTTCTGAAGGGTATGAAATCTAAAACTCAAATGTCTGCCATTATTTTCTAACTTCAATCTTTAATGATTTGCCACCAATTTGCAAGAAAAAACACAATTTTATATAAAACAGACCTAAAATGTGATGCAAAAATATAAAATTGCCACACAATACAGTTGGGAACCTGTAAAAGAAGGGACACCTTTTTAATATTAGTACTGTTAACTTGAACTGCTGACAAAATAAGAAAATCTATATGCATTTCTGAAATAAAAGTAATCTATAACTCTGATCATGACAGTTATTTATAATTGTTAACCCTCCACGTTTTCTTCCAAAATTGCCATTTTGCGGAGGGATTATTAGGGGAAGAGCAACATTTTGAGCCAAAATTGGGGATAGTTGAGAGGTTTGGATATTCCTAATTCTATAAAGCAATTTATTTGCATGTACCTCTCAACCTCCTAATGCAGGAAATCTGGACAAGGCCAAATATATTGGGGGAACATACAAACAGTACTAAAAATTGCTCTTGTATAAACTTAAGGCAGTTGATAGAATAGCAGGTCTTGCTTTAGCATGCATTTTTCTGAAGGTTATGACATCTGAAACTCAATGTCTGTCATTATTTAGTGACTTCATTCCTAAATGATTTGCCAGAAAACCACAAATTTTATGAGGAACAAACTAAAAATAAGAAGCAAAAATGTCTTCATTCTGCAAAAATCTGGACAATTGAGAGGTATAGTTCAGCCGGGGCTGTCTTTGAGTTTGCTGTCCTTCTCCCCTCACAAAATCATGGTCAAATGGAGCCTCCCCCCCTGCAGCCATTCCAATGTCCCATTCCTTGGTTATTTCGCCCCATTTACCATAAACACTATAATATGCATACTGCTTTACTTCTGCGATGATTTGGATTTCATTTGAAAGTTTTATTTTGCATTTTACAGCACAAACACTAATAGATATTTGCTAAACAAAGCAATGCAGTCTCACAATGAAAATAGACTTAGCATTAAAACTTCTCTGCCCTTGAAACTCACATTCCTTGAAACAGCATTAAAACCCACATTCAAAGAAAATACATTTTGCCAGTGACAGATAAAGATTAACTTTGGGCTATTTTCAAATCATATGCCCCTTGTACATGAAACATACATGTGCTCTTTGATACACCTTCCTGATTGTATTAAATTATATTCCTTGTACAATACAGTACAGTTGTTAGACAGCATTTTAAATTTATTGTTTTGAACATTTTTCCAATAAACAATTAAACGAAATGCATGCACCAATAATTACATAACTGCCCAATTCAGAACATTTCCATCATAAAAGTCTACTCAAACTTCTACAGTCCACAAGTATCAGTAAATATGCACAATCTCTGAAGAAGTATAAGTCATCTAAATAATTCCACATTAAAGAAATCTGTAACTAATGAAGAGATTGCTGCTAGCAAACAACTTTATATTTCATTGTTTCATCTACAAATAAAGTGGATGTTGCCCTTGAGGAATAAATTGCCTATGTTGCATTAAAAAATGATAAGCTAGTAATATTGCAATAGGGAATGGATGGCAAACTGATAACAGGTTCATAGTTACCAGGTATCTTTGCCAAAAAGGACTGTAGCATCCACCCCCTTTATTACACAGTACAGTATCAGCAGTGCATCTACCTACTATGGGAGTAGAACCCACAGCCTTCTGCATCAAAAGCAAGTATATTACCTGTTGTGCTATTAATAATGCAAGTCAACTTACCATAAACAGCACTAAACTTTTATTCCCCTATAGCTCTCAGCTCTTTGTGAAATCTACTTGATACTCAGCTGTATCTTTGAACTTTGCAGCAAAAGAAATCTGGAAAAAGCCAAAATTTATTGAGGGGGCAAAGCCCAAAAACCAGGGACACATTATAAACATTGCTTGTATAATTTTTAAACCACACACATGAAAACCAATTAAAAGAAATGCCAGTGAATGACTGGAGTATCACAAAAGTCAGAAGTCAAAATAATTTTAACGCGTTTCGTTCACTTTTAATTCACCATGAACTTCTTCAGAATAACCATTACAAACTTAATTGCCATAAGTATAATTTTGAACAAACCATGTGACCTAACCGACCACTGGCCATATAAGTATAAGTATAATTTTGAACAAACCATGTGACCTAACCGACCACTGCCATATAAGTATCATTTTAAACAAACCATGTGACCTTACCGACCACTGACCATATAAGTATCATTTTGAACAAACCATGTGACCTAACACTTACTTTCAACAAATCTCAGGTGTTGCAATGGGGTCCAGAGTTGTGCCCAATTTTGCTAATATTGTGATGGCTATGTGGGAAATTAAGTTTTTATATTCACATCCATTAACTAAGAACATTTTATTCTACAAGAGATACATAGATGATTTATTTTTCTTGTGGAGTGGAGATTTTGATTCTTTTCAGAACTTTGTGGATTATTTAAACAAATCTACAAATTTCCTGAGGTTCACTATTGGCCATTTTGGGGAGGATATCAATTTTTTGGACCTACATTTAAGTTTAAGTGGTGATAAGACTTGCTTTGAAAGTGATATTTTCAGGAAGTCCACTTTTATTAATCAATACCTACACCACAACAGTTTGCATCCTGATTTTATGAAATGTGGTGTAGTTAAAGGACAACTTATTAGACTAAGTAGATTGACAAGTAGGGATGATATGTTCTTTAATGAGGTGGAAAAATTGAACAATTTTTTTCAAAGAAAGAGGTTACGACAGTATATGGTTAGACAACATTCTGAGGGAGGTGGTTGTTCTAAGGAATGACAAGGCAAAGCCTATTTTACATCAAGGTATAATAGCTCACAGTATAATCGAAAATAGTGAGGTCAAAACTAGCAGTATGTACAAGTTGGCATTTCCTATTCCCATCTCTAACGAGATGGGTTTTATTAAGAAAATCATGTCTAACAATTGGAAAGTTGTATTAGGTAACAACGATTTGAGTTCCATTATTGGTAAGACTCCATTATTTACTTACAAAAAGACTATTAACATCAAAAGTATGTTAGAAGGTTGTAAGCAGACTAATTTTGAAGTGTCTAATTATGGTACATTTCCATGTAACTGTTGTAAGCAATGTAGGCATATATCTGGATGTAATACTATTTTTTTGAAACATTTGAAAAATGTAGTTCGTTGTAGAGGACATTATACCTGTAAAACCCAAATGTGGTTTACATTGGTTTGTGTGACACATGTGAACACTTTTATATAGGCAAAACTATCAGGTCCTTGAACAAACGTATTTACGAACACACCTTAGCTATCAAAAAGAAAGACATGTCCAATGCACTTGCAAGACACATGCTGCGTCTTGTGTAAATTTCAAAAAGTTCAGTTTTTCAGTACTTGAAAAAGTCAATGATGCACAGTTTTCCGGAACTTTTAAGGTCAAACTAGAGTGTAAAAAAGCTTTGTGGCAGATTCTGCTAAATGCAGATGAGCCTCTTGGGCTAAATGATGTTATTAACATCAAGTGCTTTTTACAAGCACAAAGATTATAAATTCACAAATTTGTGTTTTGGATAGCGCAAATGTGGAAATTAGTTTTTTTTTTTTCTCAACACAGTATTTTTATAAAACAGTTATATATAATATTTTTATTTTTCAGTAAACAAAGTACTTTAATATAAGATATTTTTATTATGAGGAAATTTTATATATAAAAAATGTCTGTGTATTAGACAGTGGTCGGTTAGGTCACATGGTTTGTTCAAAATGATACTTATATGGCAATTGAGTTTGTAATGGTTATTCTGAAAAAGTTCATGGTGAATTAAAAGTGAACGAAACGTGCTAAAATGATTTTGACTTCTGACTTTTGTGATACTCCAGTCATTCACTGGCATTTCTTTTAATTGCTTGAATAATGTTGGAAAGTTGCTAGAATAAAATGCTGTGTTACCACCATCCATTTCACTGCCAAGACTTGAACCCAGGACCCTGTGCAAAAGAGTCAGAGTAACATGCCACTATGCCAAAGCAGCTGTGTTGTGAAAGAGAGGAAGACTGAAACTTAAATGGCTACCATTTAGTGAATTTAGTTCTCACCATAACTATCAACCTCTTAGCACAAGACACCTGAACAAAGCTAATAATGGGGAATACAGCCCCCAAACATATTCAGTGAATTCAGTTCTCACCATAGCTCTCAACTTTAGCACAAAAAACATGAAAGAAGCCAATAATGGGGGGAATACAGTCCAAAAAATAGGGACACATTTCAAATATCCATCTTATAAACTTAGAAAATTGTTAGAATAAAAGGTTTTGTGTTACCATGTACTTTTTGAAGAATATGAAGTCTGAAATTCAAATGCCTGTCCTTTTTATTTATTTAACATTTGTTAAGCAGGAAAGTCTGACTTGGAACAAAAGCCAATTTGCAGCAGAGGGCCAGGGAGAAACACTCCAGATCCATGTCTTTGTAAAATGGGAGGACATGCAGATTCCACACACAGAAGGCACTCCAGCCAAGAATCAAACCAGCAAACCTGTAGCTGTTAGGCAACAGTGCTACCACTGCACCACTGCACTACTGACTGTATAAGGAAACAAAAATTCAGAAACCACAGATTTTATGAGGAACAGAATAGAACAAATATGAGGCAAAAATCTGCATTTTTTTTACAACTGGTGGTGGGTAGGGAATTCAGGCCCTTGCCAACTGTGCCCAAGGTAGAGGGTTCAAGCCTGAGGTGTTCTCTACCCAGCACCATGTGTTCTCTCTAACCACCAGTATATAGCAACTGGGACATTTTTACACACACACACACACAATGAGCTTACATACTTGAATTCAGTGTTCCAGTATCCTCAGTCCCATCCCACACAATCTAATGGCTGGTTTCCTCCCCACAAGAATGCTCAACTGTACTCCCAGCTGGTTTCCCCATGAGAGCAGGCTCCAGCCTGCAGACAATGCAGTCCGGAGTACTTTCGTTCTATGTGGTTGTCACTGCACAGACTTTTAGGCATCTGCAGGGCAGAGATGCCTTTCCCCCCATCCAGACTGCTGACACAGCAGTCTGGAGTTCTGAGAGTTCCAGGGACTCCAAGCATGCATGCGCGGAGTTCCAGGGCTCGCAATTTGTTTTGTTTTTTTCTTCTTTCTACAGGTGGGGGGAGGCTGCAGTCCTGCAGTCCTATAGCACGAGCCACCCCTGATAATTGCCATACAGTTGTCACAATCTGACCTTGTAACAAAACAACTACATGAAAATGGATGAGACTTCCAACAAAGGTGAACATATACCATGCATGTGTGCAAGATATATGACATGAATACAAAGGTGAAAGGAAGGTGGACAACATAGGCCCACATCAAGGAAGACATGGCATCAAAGTTCTGTAGGCAAATGATAAAACAGGACAATAATATGTAAAGTGATACATCACAAATGTATTTGTATACCAATTAGGCTGGTGATAAAGTCATCCCAAACTACATTGAAATGAATGGCCAATGTATATCACATGAGCAAACTAGGTCTATATCAGTTTGTCGAATAGTCTATTCAACGAATGACTATTCATCAAAAACACTTAAACTAAATGTCATTTTAGGGAACGATCATTTCAACAAATTTTTTTCACAGGGAAAAAGCTACTGGGCTAGCTACTGACTGTAGCAGACACTACACATTTTAAAACTCAGCAAAGTGGGGGGCTTTGCCCTCTACACCTCCAAATATGGGGGCTGCACCCCACACTCCTTAACTAAATATACCATCTCTGAGATCACACTGCAGTGGGGAAAGGGGCAAATTCCCAATGATGGCCAACTACATCCCTTCCCTGTGAAAAAATTTGCTACAATGATCATTTGCTAAAATGATGTTTCGCTTAAGTGGGTTCGATGAATAGTCATTCACTGAATAGGGTCTTTGATAAAGTGATATACATCTGGGCAGACTCAATTGCCACCATCAACAGAAATGGGCATGTATAAGTCATGAACACATTATTGTGCAATCATATAACAGCAACAGGCATAGGTGAGCAAGCTAAGAATTGTTATCACATACACATATTATTTATTTATTTATTTATTTATTTTACATTTGTTAACCGGGTTAGTCTGGCTGAGCTTTTAGCTCAGTTTCAGCAGAGACCCGGGGAGAAAAGCTCCTCTGGAGTAGAAAACAATTTATTAAATGTTAGTAACATAGTAGTAACAATCAGCTATAGGATATTACAAGCAGAGACCTGGAGAGAAAAAAAGCTCCTCAGGCAATTCAGTTATACAGAGTATTAACCGTTGGCAGACAAGTATGTGAGTTGTTACAAACAAGGTTTTAAACAATTAGCAGAAGAAAATTTGACTAGTTACAATATTATTTAAGCTGCTTAGAGCAAAATGAGTTAATAGGCAGATGCGTATTTAAAGTGGGTAGGATCTGGTTGTATAGGAGTTTGGAAACAAGAAAGGAAAGTAGGAATGGCTAGTAGGAGATGTAGGGAAGATAAAGTATAGGACACAGACTAGACATGTAAGTTGTTTTGAGACTAATAATTAAGAGTGGTTGGAGACAGAGGAAGGGAAGAGGTAGAAGAGGCAGGAAATAGTGTTAGAGATAAATTAAGAGTGAGGTGGTGAAATAGGTGAAAGGATGCTGGTTTCAGGGTGGCTGGCTACAGTGGCAAGACCACTTTGTTTTTAGGTATTTCCTTGTGGCTAATCTGAAACTTTTGCTATGCTGGAGGGATTTTATTTCCAAGGGGAGTTGGTTCCAGGATATAGCTGGGTTATAGTTATAGAGAAAGCAGCCTATTTTGGTTTTGGGTTTGTAGATGTCTAGTAAT
The DNA here is from genome assembly GCF_019279795.1 of Protopterus annectens. Lineage (NCBI taxonomy): Eukaryota > Metazoa > Chordata > Ceratodontiformes > Protopteridae > Protopterus > Protopterus annectens. The sequence continues at coordinate 1,313,498,831 of NC_056732.1, forward strand.
TCTTGATTTGAGCTGCATAGCATCCTAGCAGGGGAATATTTGGATATGATAGTGGACAGGCTGGGGTAGAAGGAGGGTAGATAGAGAACAGAGTGGATGATTTGTAGTTGGTATAGCTGGAGCAGCTGAGGGAATTCTAGCCAGTCTAGTTGCTGTAGTGCTAAGTAGTGGTGTGACTTGTAGGTTTGGTTAGCTGCAAATCTGGTGATCTTATTATAGGTAGTTTCAAGCTTGGAAATAAGTGTAGAATTTAGGTTTGTGAATATGTGGCAGCTGTATAGGAGTGTTAGGAGTAAGAAAGCCTGGGAGAGAGTTATTCGGGCAGTGTTAGTTAAGTATTTCTTGCTACAGAAAAGGTGTCCAAGTTTCTGATGAGTTCTTTTTACCGAGTTATATGGAGTAATATGGAGATCAAACTTAAGCTGATCATCTATTGTAACACCTAGCAATTTAGTACTAGATTCAGCTGAGATGATAGTGTTGTTGCAGGATAAGATGGTAAATGTACTTTTGAATGTGGTGATGTTTTTAGAGAGGAAGAGTAGGAGCTTAGTTTTTTTTTTGGATTAAGTATTAGTTTGTTATCACTAAGCCAAGTCTCAATGGTGTGGAAGGATGCCTGGGTAGTTGAGTGGAGGTCAGTTGGGTTGTCAGCAATGTTTATAACAGTTGAGTCATCAGCATATTTCACAAGAGATGACTGGGGACAAGAGGAGTAGAGCAAGTTGGTGAAAATATTAAAGAGTAGTGGTCCAAGTATGGACCCTTGGGGGACTCCCATTTGTACAGTGAGAGGGGAGGATAGTGCAGAGAGCCATTTAACTGACTGCTGGTGGGTTGAGAGATTGCCGGAGAACCAGGAGACAGTAGGGGAGAGAAATGTAAGTTAGTGAGTTTATCTAGGAGGAGTGGGTGAGAGACAGTGTCAAAGGCTTTAGAAAGGTCAAGGAATAGGCATGAGACAAGTTTATTGTTATAACAAGTTAGGGAAACTATGTTGATGAATGATATGAGTTCAGTAGTTATACTATGCTTGGGATGGAAGCCATGCTGTGTGGGTGTGAGAAGGTTTACCTGGTGAAGGTAATGAATTACCTGCTTGTGAATGCATTTCTCTAGGATTTTTGAGAGTGGAGAGAGTATGGCAATTGTTCTGAAGTTGGATATGTCTGAGGAGTTGCCCCTTTGTGAATGGGTAGAGTAAAGAAATTCTTCCATACAGTGGGGACATAGGATTCAGAAATGGATCGGTTGATTAAGATGGATACAGGATAGGCAAAAGGTTCAGAGGCAATCTGCAGGAAGTAAGAGGGTAGCTTGTCAACAGATGGGGAGCAAGGTTTAAGTTTAGAAAGTAATGACTTTACATAGTTAGTTGATACTGCTTTGAGAGAGAAGGAGTTAGGAGGGTTTGGAAGAGGCATAGAGTTTGTGGGGGTGCAAGTGCTGTTTCTGGGGGGGGGAATTTATTATCGAGGTTATTGAGTTTATAAAATGATTGTTAAATTTGTTGGCTATGTCTTCAGGTTGTTGCACTGGGACATGGGTTAGGAGAGAAAGGGTTTCCTGGATGAAGAGTCTGTTTAATAGAGCTCCGGAATTTCTCTGGGTCTGATTTAAGAGTATAGGGAGGATTGGCATAGAAGTTTATTTTGTCATAATGGATGATTTTTTTTATTTTATTTCTGAGTTCTTTATATTTCTGAAGAAGAGATGGAGTCCTAGTTTTAGTCCACATTTTCCAAATCCTATCCCGGTCTTTCATGAGGATTCTGGTAGATTTAGTGAGCCAGGGAGCAGTATTAGATTTGATTCTAATTGTGCGAAGAGGAGCAAGGGAGTTAAAAATGTTTAGGAATGTAGCCATGCCATGGTAAAACAAGATATGGAAAAAACATCTGTGGATATATATGTCACTAACCCCAGTTATGACTTAGCAAAGGACAGTCCTGTAAGCCGTATTACAGCACATTAACCTGAAGTTAGTGACTACTCACAGTTCCAAGGTACGTTATTTCTCTACTGTTTGGAATATGTGCAGAGATATGTACATAAATCACTGCATATGTACACAGTGTGTCAAAATGTGCGAATTTATGTGAATAATGAAAGGATATGGCAAAGTAACATACTGTTACTGAATAGATTATCATTACTAAGGTGTATGTATGAACATTAAATTGGTGGTCTATGCATACAAGTAAAGGAGGACAGTCCATATGTATCAGATATATTCATATGGCACAACATGGCATCATCATTGCAACACGTGCCACACATAATACCAGTCTTCCAGTATGACATCATGACAACTGTCATCCAAAACATAGGGGCAAGGACATGTCCTTCTGTTGAATAAACATGGCATGGCAATCCACAGATCATACCCATACCAATGACTTATTTGTGGAATATGAGCAACACATTGTTTGCGACTTGCTGTCAGTACCACACATGTATACAGTGGAATTGTTGCAGCAGTAGCAACATGTTAACTGTTGAAACTCATAGGCAGCTGAATTTTAAATAAAAGTATAATGTGGTAATGTGTGCTATACTCAACTTGAAGCATAATTCTAAATATCACACTATGTCTACAGTGTACATTTGGATGTGTATCATATAGGCATGGCAGCAAAATGCTATGCATGCACAAGTGTGCATATACAGTTGTTACTGATATGGCAAACACCATGGTGACAGCATTATACAATTGTATTACACAGACAATACTTATGGTGCTGATGGACAGCTCTGATAGGGATGATCTTCCTGAATGATCTCCATGGCTATTTCGCTAAATAAGTCCTGCATAGCCCATGTCATATATTAAAAGAAATTCCCCATTATGTCCCTCATCTGTTTCTGAAAGGCAGCAGTTACCACCTCCTGGATCTGGTCTCAGTAATTGCTTTGTTGAAGTGCCTGGCATTGCTTCCTCTGGAGTGCAGAAGGGATGATGGCACATGCAGGTCTAACTTCCTTGTTATCATCCTTGTCTCTGCCTTGACTGTCATCATCATTGAAGGACTTTGACAGTGGTCTGGCATGCACTCATCTCTGAAGTCTGATGGGTGAGTGTCCATAGGTCCCATGCTCTGTCAAGGTGAATCACAACACAAGATAGGAATTGCACATACATGCCTGCTACTACATGACTACATAATATAACCATTGTGACATAACAAACTAGCAGAAAACAGTCATTATGAAACCTTAGAATATGTTACGGTCATAGTCAACTGTACCACCATATGTGATGTATGTCATTAATCAAAACCATAACAATGAAAATCAAATCTCTATCAGGCCACTCATTCCTATAAAAAGCATAACTGACAGTAAAATGAAAATGATGTGCACATTTACAATTTAACAGGCATTAAGTAACATCTTGTCAACACAGGATTTCTGCATATGACCTTAAAGATATATCAGCATAGGTGACAGCCCCTCTTTACCCCAGGCCAGTAATTAATGAGCCCCAATCCTTCCCATTGACATGGGTGAGAGGCAGTCACTAAAACAGGGATGGATTTACACAGTATTTCAAATGCAGCTCTCTGCATCAAAGAAGGTTTTCCCCAAGAGAACACAGGGAGCAAGCTCCACTGGGACTGGACTCTATCTCTCCAGATCCCAAACAAGACCCACTTTGGAGCATTGTGTTCCATTTCCAAGTATCTGACACACACTCTTGAATATCTGATTTCACATACACACACACACACACACACACACACACACACACACACACACACACACACACACACACACACACACACACACACACACACATCTGTGAAAGGCTGGCATAGATTCATTGGCTGTTTCCCCTGCCAGATACTCTTACAACGGGTAATCAATTATACTGTGTCAAATTAATACTGATATAAATGGTAGAGTGTGACCAAAGCAGCAAGGCTTTCCAGTGTGACCACAGTGTCACTAAAATAAGCACAAGTACTCCCAAGATGTTAAAAGTATTCTCTAAAAGACCAGCCACAATAAAAAAGTATAAAAATATTTAATAATGGATAATAAAATAGACAACAGGAAAATACTTAATATTTAGTTACAATAAACAACAGAGTTTTCAGTCACAGGAAATATAAAAATAACACAGCTGCTTAGAATCTCATAGATCCAGAAAAAGAAATAATAGTAAACTAATATTACGTCAGTCACCCTGCTAGACAGGGGTCCAGGGAAATAGATACTGTGGTAAGAAATAGCCAGGGAATTGTTATGGCTAGGCTTGTATAGGCCCTAGGGCTGATAGCCTAGTACCAACCTATGAACCTGTGAACCTATGAATATCACTATCCTTTTCCTAACTGAACTAAAGATAAACTGCCCCTGTTTAACTCACTTACTATCACAAGACAAGATGTACTGCTGAGATGCTTACTTCCACAAGAAAGGATGAGATACTACACACTGACTTGAATGGTGCAACTAGCAACAGAACTGTGATAACTGACATAAATCTTTTATAGCAGGTTCCAAAGAAAAACAAAAATAAACAACAAACTGCTGCTGCCAGAGTTCTGTCCTTCATCTAGTTATAGAATGACATTGCATCTAGTCACCTGACTCGAGCACAATACACATTCAGAACTCTGTTAAGATTCTGTTGCATGATTTTTAACATAAGCAACTTTTACAAATATATTTTTATTACAAATGTCTGTACAAATCAATGTGACAGTCAAATGACATAAGATTATTTACAAAACTTCAGCCAGCTGCACTGGTATATGCCACACAAGCAGTGGTTTACTTCTCCTGGTACACCTGGCACTACTTCATATTGTCAAATCTCTCCCCCCTTTGAAGACTCAAGCTAGTTTTTCAAGTGACCCTGGAAAATGTTGCTTGAGAGAAATGGGTCTGTCTGGGAACACATTAACCTATACCCTGTCTTGAGAATCCATCTGCATTGGCATTGCTGTAATCTGGACTGGGTAATACAGGCAGTCATCTCAAAGCCCCTTTAAGCATTTGGAATGCCTGCTCACAAGCTGGGATCCTCACCACCTTATCTGGCCCATTTTTCCTTGTCAGGTCTGTGAGATGAGCAGCTATTGTACTATAATTGGGAACAAACTTTCTATAGTACCTCCCTGTTCCCAAGAATGCACTCACTTGCTTTTTGGTAACAGGGGCAGGCCATACCTGAATTAGATTCCACCTTAGTAGGTTCTGGCCTAATCTCACCACTGCCCAGTCTATGTTCCAGGTAAGAGATCTCTGCCATACCCACCTGACACTTACTGGGCATAATGGTAAATCCAGGACCTCCCTGACATGCTGAGGCTTCATAATGTCAACATAGTACAATTTGGGTTCTTGCCTCCTGCCTATCAGGTTTACCATATAATTAATGTCACTGACCTTCCTTACCACTTTGAAGGGTCTCTTCCAAGCTGTCTGCTGCTTTTTGTGTCTGGCAGGAATGAGAACCATAACCTGTCATCCCACAGCATACTCTCGGGCTCAAGCATTCCTGTCATACCAAACTTTTTCTGCTGTTGCGCTGCTGCCAGCTTCTCCTGGGCCAAATCCATGAGCTCCCTAAGCCTTGTACTGAGGTTTAGAACATATGTCAAAACAGATTCCTTGTGGAATTCACACTCACTCACTCACTCACTCACTCACTCACTCACTCACTCACTCACTCACTCACTAATCATGAATCAATTCTAAAGGCCCCCTTATCCTATGCCCATACATAAACTCATAGGGTAAAAAATCTGTGGATTCCTTAGGTACCTCTCAGTATGCAAACAGTAGATGGGGCAAATATTTGTCCCACTCTCTACTAAACTAGCCTGCAAATGCCCCAAGCATGGTCTTTAGTGTAGAGTTTAAACTCTCCACAAGAGCATTACTCTGGGGATGGTAGGGGCTAATCTTTAGGTGCTTCACCCCACAGCACATCCACAGAAAAGCCAGCAGGTCTGATATAAAATTGGTACCTCTGTCAGTCAGCATTTCTCTTGGGAAACCTACCCTGCTGAAAATCTCTAACAAAGCCTTTGCCACCTTCTCTGCTTCGATGAAGGACAGAGCCACCACCTCAGGGTATCTGGTAGCATAATTTACTACAACCAGGATATACTTCTTCCCTGTGAAACTTGGGATACTCAGAGGCTGCACAATATCTACAGCTACCCTCTGAAACAGCTCCTCAATCACAGGCAAAGGCATCAATGGAGTGTTGGCCTTGTCTCCTGCCTTGCCTACTTTTTCACACTGCTCACAGGTCCTGTAGTACACTGTTACATCCCTTGCAATTCCAGGCCAATAAATATTCTGCATAAGATGTCTTTTGGTATGATTTAAATTCATAAAACCAGCAAAAGAAATGTCATGAGCTATAGCTAGAAGTGCCAGATGGTAGGCTTTGGGCACTACCAACTGCTGTATTACCTCACCCTCTAGCCCTCCCTCAGTGGTCCATTCTTTGTACAGTAACCCTTTCTTCCAGTATACAGACTTCCTTTTCCTTGAGCATCAGATGCTGCCTTATCAACTTCCCTCAAGACTCGTAAGGTAGGGTCCGAAATCTGTGCCTGTTTCAAATCTACTTTTGTGATCCTTTCCAGCTACCCCATCCACAGGAAGCCTAGTATCTTCTGAAAGTGGTGCCTCCCTGTCAGCCTGAGTAGTACCACTCACCTCTGTCCTTGCTGTCATCTTGCCCATGGGAACATCAGTACCTAGCAGCAGCTTTAGTTCACTTTCAAGCACAATGCTACTAGGTAGCTCCCTCCCTGAAATAACCGCATCACCATCCCCAGCTTCAGATATGGGTTCTGTCTGAGTATCCCCAGGCTACCAGACCTATCTGGCTGTATCCAAGCCTGACTGCATGTGACTGCATGCACACAAGGTACTACATTATGAAAATCATTCTCTATTAAGACATCTGCAGGGATATCATCAAATACACCTAGCTACTTGTTCCCTTTTCTACCCTCCCAGTCAATGTGAACCCTGGCCAAAGGTATTTGGAATAGGGTCCATCCTTAAAGTTCTAACTGGTGTGGACTGCACAAGCAATTACCGGTCTTCTTTAACCAATGCAAGCTTCACAATGCTTATATCAGGAGCTGTGTCTCTCTTAGCAGTGGTCTGTCTTCCATCCACTAAGATAGGATAAAAACTCCAGGATAGTTTGGTACGCCTGTTGTCTCCAGATAACTTACTACTGGACTGCTGTTATTCCCACTTGCTGGCTCCCTCACCTTGTGTTCCCCACCTTGCTTCATTGGACATTTGTATGCTACATAGCTCCTCTGTCTACATTTAAAACATCTAACTCCTAATCCTGGACTTTACCTGAACTAGTGGTTTCCCCTGTTACTGGTAGACTCTGTTGTGGTGATTTAGGCTGCCCTCCGTGGATTCCCTCATATCCATGTGCAGCACTGGGTATCCCTTTCTTGTGCAGTGATGCTCTGATTACTAAGTAGAGATCCCTTTTTTCCCCAGCTCATCTGCAGAATTACACTCTTGGTCTGCCAACCAGATTCTCATGTCCTCAGGCAAAGTGTTAAGGGCTTTTCCCTCACCAAAAGGTCTGCCAGCCTTTCAAAAGTGGTGAACTGACACCTACTCACCCACCTATAAAAGTAAGTGCTTAACTCAGCAATATAATCACATACACTTTCAGCTACCTTGTGTCTATGTTCACAAAACTTTTTTTATGTAAGCTTCAGGTGTTGTTAAACAGTCTAGCAAACATTGTTTTACTTTTTCATAATTTAAACAGTCAGTATCAGACAATTTAGAAACAGCAGTTACGGCTTTACCATGCAGTAAGGGGGTCAGAAACTGTACCCAGAGCTCTTTCTCAACATTATACATTTTCAAATATATGAATAAAACTATCAGAATCAGTATCATCTTTAAATTGTGGAATACATTTTGCTGACATTTATTGCTTATAGGGTTCAGTTCCTCCCTTTCCCATTACCTCCATGACCCTGTTGAAAGGTCAGCATTTCTTTTTCATGACAAAACTGCTTCTCCTTTTCTTCAGCTCCAAACACTGCAGTTTCTCTTTGAATTCAAAATACTGCAATCTCTCTTCGTTCTCCAAATGCTGCAGTCTCTCTTTGATCTCTAAACATCGCAGTTCATGCTGACACTGCTTCTCCTTTTCTTTGGCCTCATGTTGATACTACTTCTCCTTTTCTTCAGCCTCCAAATGCTGCAGTCTCTTTTGATTTATCTCCAAATGCCGCAGTCTCTCTTCAGCCTCCAGTTCAAGTCTCCTTAACTCCAGACTGATTTTTAATTCTGCTGCGGAAATGGTGAACTGCCCTGTTTCTAAAGGCTGCACATTCCCATCACCAGACTGGCTATCTCCCTGGTTGCTAGACCATGTTGCAGCTGAGATTATGGCTGAAATCATATCCTCTTTAGTCAATGTTGAAACACAGGTGCCCAGTAGGAAAGTAGCTGGAATAAAAAAGCTGTGCCCAGTAGGAAGGTAGCATGCACCAGTCCTTTGGCTTCATACACCTTGGCCAACTGTTTTTTTGTCAGCTTTCTATAATCTTCTTCTGACATCTCTATCTCTCCAAGTCTAAACAAGACCCACCTTGGAGTCCTGTGTCCCAGTTCCAAGTACCTGACACACACACTTGAATATCTGATTTTTCACACACACACACACACACACACACACACACACACACACACACACACACACACACACACACACACACACACACACACACACACACACACACACACACACACACACACACACACACACACACACACACACACACACACACACATGCACGCACACACATCTGTGAAAGGCTGGCACAGATTCCCTAAATGTGTTCCTCTCTCCAGACTACAGGGCTGCCACCAGCCAGATACTCTAAGGCTCCTACAAAGGGTAATCAATTATAGTGTGTCAAATTAATACTGATACAAAGGGTAGATTGTGACCAAAGCAGTAAGGCTTTCTGGAGTGGTGGCAGTGTCACTAAAATAACCACAAGTACTCTCAAGATGTTAAACGTATTCTGTGAAGGACCAGCCACAATGAAAAGGTATAAAAATATTTAATAATGGATAATAAAATAGATAACAGGAGAATACTTAATATTTAGTTACAATAAACAACAAAGTTTTCAGTCACAGAAAATATAAAAATAACACAGTTGGATAGAATCTCACAGATGCAGAAAAAGAAATAATACTAAACTAATCTCACTGTACTTTTCCTTACTGAACTAAACAGAAACTGTCCCTAGTTTACTCACTTAGTATCGCAAGGCAAGATGTACTGCTGAGATGTTCACTTCAACAAGGCAAGGTGAGATGCTACACACTGACTGAATGGTACAACTAACAACTGAACTTAACTAAACTGTGATCACTGACATAGATATTTTATAACTGGTTCCAAAGAAAAACAAAAACAAGCAAAATTGACATCACATCTAGTCACCTGACTCTGGTACAATACACATTCAGAACTCTATTAAGATTCTGTTGCAGTATTTTTAACATAGTCCATATTAACAACAGTCCTTAACCTATAACCCCCTACCTTTTAATTGTTTAATTTTTCTCATTTCTTTTTCAGCCACTGCCTCAAGCACTGCAATGTTCCAAACAAAAGTATACCTGACAGAACACCCAATGTATATATAGTGATTCATTTTGTCTCCCCTGCATACAAAGCTGCTTTCAATGTATGCTGAATAATTTTTCTTTATGTATCTAAACTAAAGACCTATACTATTTGTACTCAGGGTAACCCCAAGAGGGTTGCATGGTGGCGTGCACACAGAATCTGATGCTATTACTCTTTATTACCCAACCCACACCCTAGACTACTTTGAGCTTTTTTATCATTGAAATCCCTTTGAATATCTAAACAGTTAAAACCAAGAAGGTGTGCTTTGATAAATTGGGTCTGCTATGCTGTTCTGCTAAGTGAGTGATGGTCTCTATATACTGCAATGTTTTCTTGTACTCACATAGCTGATTATTTTATCTCCCTGGAGGATCAGCCTTGTGGTTCAACCCACTCCATTCACCCTCCAGGCTCACTACGCTCCCCTACCCTACCCCCATTATTACCCATGCCCCTCTTTCCTTACATTTATAGTCAACTAACCACTCCCACTTCCCATCAGCCAGTCTTCTTCCCTTACTTCCATTATCACACTTCCTTTTGGCTTACGTCTGACTTCAGTCCTCACAATATAATGCCTAACATGCCTCTTCTTTTTTATCAAACATTACTCCTGTTCCCTATTACCCTACTCCTTCTAACTCTTATACATGCCACAGCAATAAACCCTCAATCTCTTCCTCTCAAGGTAGACTCCTTAATTTTCTTCAGATTCCCCCTACTTAACAGTTACTTAAATATAAATCTCAGCCTATACCACAGTAATCTCATTCCCTGTGCTAAAACCCACATTCTCCCCACAAACTTTACATTACATTATAAACACAAAACACCCATTACTACTACATAATCTCTAAAATTTCTTATATCATACTTCATCTTTCTCATACCTTTTCCATCATTACCCATTCTGGTGACATCCACCCTAACTTGGGGCTCTCTACCATGTATTACTCTACAAACTCCAGCTTCTCCAAAAATACTAAATCACTTCACTTAACTACTCTAAATTTCCAAAGTATCTGTAATAAAACCTCTGAGCTGCATGCCTGGCTCTCTCAAAATAAAACTGGCATCCTAGCTGCCACAGAAACCTGGCTAAAACCCTGTATTTAGGACTCTGAGATTCTCCCTGCAAATTTTAGTATAATTATGCCAGATAGACTAATTAAAAAAAGGAGGTGGTGTAGCCATCATTTACCCCAACATCCTCAATCTATCTCATTTCAAAGACCACATCCCTCAATCACAAACTTCTGAGATCTTGATCTCCTCTTTTGACATCAGCTGTTCTAAAAAACTCTGTATAACTTTCATATACATCCCACCTGGAAATAACATTCCTATTCTAGAAGATATTCTATCTTGGATCTCTTATACTATAAAAAGTGAAACAGTAATCCTTGGCGACATAAATATTGATTGGGCCTCTATCTCCTGTAAACAGTCATCCTTCAGCATTAACTAGTTTCACTTCACCCAACTTATTACTACCATTACTAGGTACAATAAAAGCACGAATGGTGGATCCATCTTAGACTGAATTCTAGTCTCAGATTCCTCCAAGTCATAACTTCTGGCACTATGCTTAACTCCTTCAGTGACCATCTTCCTGCATATACAATTTGAGCCAAGCTAAAAAAAAACTTGTCTCTAATGATAAACAGCACTACTTCTGGAACCAGCAAATAAATAGAAAAAAATAACTCCAAACTTTTCTGGTCTTCTGTCAATAAATTCTTGAATCCTGACACCAAACGCAACCCCTGCCCACACCCTGACAAGCCTCCTGAACAAATAGCAAGTATTTTCAACTCCTACTTTATTGACACCATTGCCAATATTACTGCAACTTTTTCACTACACTACTACTAATAATAATTCTATTTCTACATATCCCCTTCCCTCCATCATACTCCACCTCAGAACTTTCCCAACACTCCAAATAACTCACACCATCCCTCTCCTAATGCTTACACTCCTCAATCAAACAGCATACAACAGACTTCTCAGCCTCAACTCAATCTCTCTCCTATCTCTACCTCTTACATCAAAAAACTTCTTCTGAAATTAAAGCCATGCTCTAACTCTGCTGATTGTATTCCTGCCAAGTTTCTAAAACTTGCTGCTGACTCAGTGGCCTATGCTATTAGTATTCTGATAAATAGATCTATCCAAGAATCTCACGTCCCTGGCCTCTGGAAAAAAAGCCATCATCCTGCCACTTCACAAAGGTGGCCTCTCTACTGATATCTCTAATTTCTGACCAATTGCTATACTTTTCCCCATCTCTAAAATTCTAGAAAAATGTGTACAAAAAACAATTATTAGATTACCTTATAAAATACAATATTCTCTTCCCTACACAGCATGAGTTCCATCCAGGCATAGCACATCTACTGCACTAATTTCCTTCTTAGACATAGTCAACAAAGCCCATGACTCAGGAAATATTGTATCTGCCCTTGTTTTTGGACTTATCAAAAGCATTCAATACCATCTCGCACCCTATCCTCCTCTTCCTGCTTTCCAGTATAGGTCTAGCTCCCCAATCTCTTAACTGGTTCAAAAGCTACCACTCCAACAGAGAACATGCTGTTAAATGGCAGAACTCCATTTCCCCTTATTTGCACAACCCTACAGGAGTACCCCAAGGCTCAGTTTTAGGCTCTCTCTTGTTTAACATTTTTATTAGTAACCTTCACTAAGCCATCCAGCAGGGCTCCCTATTTCAGTACACAGATGACTCTACTATAGTCTGCTCTGCTCAAAACTCAGATATATTACAGCAATCCACCCAAGCATCATTTTTCACTATGGAAAAATGGCTTCACAAAAATTGCCTCTCTTTAAATTGCAAAAAGTCCAAACTTATGATATTTATTCCTAAGAGAAACACACCTATTAATTTAGCCAACCTTGAATTCTTCTCTCTCAGCTCTACCAAAATCAAATTAGTAACCCACACTAAATTGTTAGGGGTAATAATTGGTAAAAACCTCATATTCGATCTTCACATTTAAAACAATATAAGCAAGACTCACAAAAAACTCGGGTTACACTATAGACATAACAAGTTCCTGTCCCTCCCTTCCAAACAGACTTTAGCACTATCTTACCTTTTACACTCAGTAACCTATGGTACTCCTTTACTAAAAAACCTGTAGTCTTCCCTGATAACAAAACTAGAAGCATGCTATAACAAGATAGATACATTTGCCACAAATAGTCACCACTGTACACACCACTGTATTGCCCTAATACAATTATAATGGCTGGAATTCCCCCACTACCTTCTCCTCCTTCAGCTCACAACTACTTCTAAACCAATTTATAAGCCTCAGGACTGCCCTGCAGTCAGCTCCTTACTCATCCTCTGCAACCCTGTTAGACCCCCACAATCCAAACACCAATACCTTCTCCAAATTCACAAACCCAAGCTACCTGCAGTCAGTTATTGCATTCCTGGAGTATTGCCAAAATACGAATAACCTCCCTCATTCTATCCACCTATAACAATGTCCTTCCAATTTTAAAAGTAAACTACCCAATCATCTTCTCTCCAAGTGAACATGTAACTGTTCAATTACACCCTCTGCCATTACTTAACTCTATCAATTGAACCATGAAACTGTTTAATACAGCTTTTGCTAAAAGTTTGCTTTTTACTTCCTAATGGACTTTTATGTATTTTACTCCTCCCCTTGCTACTTCTTAGCACCTTGCCACTGCTCCACCTTTCTCTTCTTTCCACTTTTTTATTTCATTGTCCTTCTCTCTCTTCTCTCTAGTTAATGTCATTGTTTTTTACTTCTCCTCTTCTACCTCTCTTTCTCTCTCTCTTACTCTTATCTTCCTTCCTCCCCTTCTGCATTCATAAAGTAATATCCTCTTTCCCTTTCTCAATATGTTATATTCATATATTCTAATTGGTTATTCTATTTTAATGCCAAAGCCTTAGGCTTTTCTTGATGCTTATTACACTCTAATCCCGAATTATTTGTATTGTGCACTGTATTACACCATGTTATTTTTGTCCCTGTATACTATGACTATGAGCAACCTTTTTGTATTATCTCTGTTTTTATAAGGTTTATGTCATGCTTTGTCCATTAAAATGACAAAACAAGTCGTGGGCATTCAGAATGGCTAATTAGCTGAAACACCTGATGTTCATAAGGTTCATTTACATATATCTCATGTGCCTCTGATAAAAGAGGTTTTGGAAGTCACTCAGTGGAAGTTCTAGCTTTGCTGGAGTTTTCATTTTGTTTTTACTGATTGTTTTTCAGTGACCTCCTCACTCATTGCTTTAGTTTGTTGTTTGGGATATTTTTGCAGTGACCCTAAAGATAATGGAGATCAGCTGGGTATAACAGCCCTGTGTTTCTAATGCTTAGTCAAATACTCTGCTTGTGTTTTGCTGATGAGGTCATAACAAGGCCAAAATATGCATATCCACAGCTAGTGGGGTTTGGCTTTATTGGCTTGAAGTTGTCCATTAAAATGACAAAACAAGTCATGGGCATTCAGAATTGCCAATTAGCTGAAACACCTGATGTTCATAAGGCTCATTTGCATATATCCCATGTGCCTCTGATACAAGAGGTTTGGGAGGTTACTTAGTGGAAGTTCCAGCTTTGCTGGCATTTTCATTTTGTTTTTACTATTTGTAATCACAGGTATTGTCTGACTATTTCACTCATCTTAAAGATGCATGATGGGTATTCCTGCATTATAAGTAGTATAAATGGTAATGGCACAAATATGAGCCTGTAACAATGATCACAGCTCTTTTTATTTACAAAATCAAAGTAATCAACATGCCTCTCTCCTTGCACTGCTCCTCCAGCCCAGGCATCCACTTGATGCACAGGGCATGATTATCAGTCTGCTCTTCATCCTCTGCAAAAAGAAAGAAACATGTATGAATGATGCAGGTATAAAATAACATTGATATATGCCACTGAGCTCATGTTCTCTAAATTTTAAATTGAAGAACATTACTGATCTTCATATACACTTTGGAATGTTTCACTCACGGTTCTTTACATATTGGAACAGAACAGAACATAAAATAATATTGATATATGTTGTTCAACTCATGTTTTCTAAATGTTAAATTGAAGAACATTACTGAATCTCCATACACACTTTGAAATGTTTCACTCACAGTTCTTTACATATTGGAACAGAACGGAACACAAATTGGAGGACCTAAGATTCAAACCTGTTACTCTGATCTACATCCAAACTCCAACCTAGACACCTGGTTCCCTAGCTAATCCAGCTTGCCTGAGATTGCATGGCATTAAAACAGTTTAAAGAATTGGAGATATGAATATGCAGGGATGGAGTATTAATACGGATCACAGCTTACACTTTTCAAGAAGTATAAAGTGCTGTGCTTTTATGAAAATAAAATTGCAAGCATGAATGCATGTCAGCACAGTTGTCACAATACAAAAACACAACTATAAACTTTTCATACCTAAGAGAGTGGAACACTGTCATGTAACACATAAATGCTGTTAACAGACAGCTAGGAATTGCTGTACATCACATATAGTGTAACGTGTTCTAGGTGAGACAACATAAAATAAGTACAGATATTTATTGTCAAAGTACAAATTATAACTCCAAATTATCCCTGATATCAGGGGATGTCCCTATTCAATAGTCTAAATGTACATCTGACCATCTCATTATCTCCAAATATAAGTATGAAAAGGGTGTTGAATTCCACTTAATGAATAATAACAGAGATATAAATGAAATTCAGGTTGCAAATGTTAGCATATTCCACAGTCGTTTTGCATAAATATACCAGTATTTTCAAAGATTTACTCATAAAAAGTAGTAAATGAGGTGCTGCTGGCAGACCTTTATCGATTATGGAGAAATCAGTAGAAATCTGATGAATAAATTAGTCTTACTCATATTCAAAATAACCATTAATATTATTAAGCAGGTATGTATAGCACCATTTTCAAAATTTTTAGATCGATACAATGATCAGAATATAATGAAAGCTATTCCCTACATGGATTTGAATCCACACCTAGCCAAGATATCCATATGCTGGCCTGTTGCTTTACAGGCTGAGTTAACAGCCATCACACTTCCCTTCTGAACAAACTACTATTGCATGTGTGTATCCATATTCCTATGGATAATGGATGAATATGGAAACATCTGACACATAAATGCTATAGGTCCTCATGCTCCACAAAACTGCCAGATATCATCACGTTTTATAATGTGGAAGATATTTTTAAACAGTTCTATATATGCAGTGCTCTTGTGTTAAACAAATGGAGCTTTAATAATAATGTTTACTTTGTAAAGCAGAAAGGACTAATGAAGTTATTTATGAGTTAGTATTTACACATAAACAGGTAAACCATGAGATACTGTTGAAGTATTATGGGTAACAGAGAAATGCATAATTGTCAGTGGCCTAGGTGTTATAGGCATCAGTTATACATGACCATACTGGATGAGTGAAGTGATGTCCTTATATATTGGAAAAAAACAACATCTAAAATGTGTATCATTATGTACATGATAAACATTATTAAACAAATAAACCTCATATGAATTGAACCCATAATTACAGGCAGAACAGTCCTTTTTAATTACCCAGATGAGCTAATTGTCAGAAGAGCTATGTGATGTCCTTAAAAGACATATATGTGATATATCTGGGACACAGCTCTATCTCTGAATTCCTTAGCAATGTTCAGGTATACGTAAAATTGTAACACTTACACCAGCTGTCTCTGCACCTCTGTGACCCTCCAAAGAAACTCCTCTGTGTCTCACCAATGCATGTCATTGTAGCAGTGGCGAACCTGTACTCCAGTCTGGTAGATTCCTGTACATTGTTGATGGTCCCTTGCAATCCAGTTCTATATTTTGATCATCACAGAGTTCTTTGGTCTGGTTCTCATGCGATGCTCCTCTCCAGTGTAGATGTTCAGCATCTGGGTGGTTTCCTCCTTGATCAAGTTGGACACTCAGGCATGTCGAAGCCTCCTGGAAGTAACCTTCTCAATGATAATGTTGAAAAGGTTGATGGATAACAATTCAATAAATTGCTCATTGTGGATAACAATTCAATAAATTACTCACTGAGGTCCCACTCAATTCACAGGCAGCAATTGTCTCATCTGTAAATGTATCAAGATCAATATTTAAAAGTGGTGCTTATGGCATGCTATCAGATCATTGGAAGATAACAGGTACATGGTACATATGGTCCCATTTAAGGATACTTATTGGGTATTTGTTCAGAGCATCTTCCCATTACACCAAGCTATTAGTTAATGTCAGATTTTGAGAACTTATTTAGATGTGCTCAAATGGGATTCCAAAACCTTGAATTTTAATGTACCCCATTAACTATGTATGATGCAATTGGAACTTAAAAGATGTGTGCACTTAGCTTGGCTTATTTTCAGTTATACCTGACTCATAGGTAGTTGCAAAGATAATTATGCACCTGCTAACATTCCTATTTTGGGAAATGTTTCCCTCTTTATAAACCTTTGTTATCAGTACTTCCTATCAAAGTATGTGTATATGGTTAGATTGATACATTACTGGAAAACTGCATGCATTATGTAAAATGTTTGTGACTTACTGGAGGGGTGTGGGATTGACCTGTATACATACAGGTTTGTATGTCTGCATCATTAACATACAGTACTTTCTCATATGTACTTGTACTGACAAATTTAAATAGCACATTTTAAGAGTACATAAAGATGCATCCACAGATTTTTCCATCTATGTCGCTGGTGACTCGAGACACTACATAGTATATGTATGGAAAGCTACTGATTCTGGCATTATCTGCTATGTAGTATGTCTTCGTATTGCTGTTATGAATATTTATTGTCTGTTTTTTCTGAAAACAGGTATTAAAACTACTGACTCGATCCGTGTTTATGTTTGCTTACCCTGTACTGTCTGTGGTCTGCTTACAGATAAAGAGGGTTTCTGATGTTTTCCGTTAAGTTGTTCAATTGATAATTTTCAGATACTCTCTCCTAATGTGGATGGCATTCACTGCTCAGTACTGATTGTGCTGATATAAGCTCATCATGTATAACATTTCATGTTAATATGACTGCTTTTTTTACACAGGTTGTCTGTTAAGGCTCAAATTGCATTACAGCTATATCCATCACACATTTCCGTTTTATGCATATGTTATGTGTAGCTTGTTGATATGAATTGCATGCAAAGTGTGTGGCTTATGTGGCCGAATGCTGTTGTGTTTGGACCTCCACTACTATGATATCTACTGTAATGGGTTCAAATCCCACAAATAGCTTCTACAGTCATTGCAACTTATATTGTTATTCCATGTATATGTATTCATGCATTGCATTCATACCAAATATGTTTTTATATGGCATTGGGATGATTTCCTAGATTGTGGCATTGCACAGGACTGCAGAGGAGTTAAATTAGCATAAGCTGTCCACATAATCATCTGCATATGTAGGCCCCCACATAACTCTAACCATGTGTGTATAATATCTTTCGGATAGAAATAGACCTAGGGACAACAATTTCTCCCCACAGGAAAAAGAAATTATAGTAAATGCTCTGCTTCAACATAGACTGAGACTCCTTGGATAGGCAGGAAATACAGTATGGAGGAATGAAGTCTCAACAGACCTCACCAACATGATTAATGTGTGGGAGGTCACAATAGATGCCAGGAGGCCTGTCATTCATGCACTTGCCCATGCCATGGATTGTGTTGCACACAAGCTTGGTGTCCTGCATGAAGGACAGAAGTCCAGACACAGTAAGGTCATGGCATCACTGGCTGCCCAAAATGAAAGCATGTTGTCCGTGGCATGGTCCATAGAATCTCTGGCTACAACAGTACTACAGCAGTGCCATAGTACAAGCAGGGTTCTATGTGCCCTGACTGTGCTTGGCTGTTAGCTACATGGGAGAGATGGGTCAGCTCTTAGCAGACCAAACCTTGCCTATTGGGTATTAATATCTATGATGCAACATGCATACACATCTGCTGCTGGCCAGTCCCTTTTGGGCCCAGCAGTCACAACCAGACATCAACTCTCTCTCATGCTCCTTCCCACAGTGGGTCTCCTTATGCTGGCATCACCCCCATTAGTCTCCTCTGTAGATAAACCTGGAGCAAGTGTTTCCATACATGGTGGGGGCAGACCAGAGTGTTATGTGAACCATCACAGTGGGCAGCCTAGACTGTATTAGAGTAACAGTGACAGTTGCTCCACTATGTCCTGTATTGTCAGTATCACCCCATGGGGATGATGATTGTTGTGCAGACCATTGACAATGTCATCTCTCTGTGGTTGTGTGAAGTCTGATTTCACATAGTTTGACATTTTTACTAACCATAGGTAACTCAATTTAGTACATTACACTTTATCCATACTTTACATTGATATATGTTGTGTGTGATATTGACTACATTTCTACATTATGTCTTGAGTTATTTTCCTGTTTGCATGTTTTGATAGCAGACAGATAGGAATGTGTTTCACAGAGGTATTTCCCTTGCTGTCAGTCATACACACATACACCGCTAGGAGTCTGTATGCACTTGTTGCCTGGGTTGATGATCCATGTTGTGATAGATTTGTGTGTATTCATACTGTTATATGTGAGAATTATGTCTGATGCACAGAGTCTGCATCTACTGGGTAACTGCCATTAGATGCAATCTGTGCTGCTATGGTGGAGCAATGGTTGAACATCAGTGTTTAATATGTGTACTTCTATACATGTGGCATGTCATGATGCAAAGGTGCATCAGACACTGTCATGTTTTCTGGGTCTGGACATGTGGTCACATCATCCATCACCCATGCCTGTTTCTGCTGCCCCCTGTATCCTCCTACTCCTCCTTTGATAGCTGTGGAATGTCATCTTCACACATCTGGGGTTCTTAGGGTCATTTGCCCACATCTGCAGCTGGAAGACTGTCATGTGCTGTTGTTAGCATATTGTGTAGCATGACATACACAGTTATTATCTGTGCTGCATTTTCAGGTGTGTTTTGCAGTGCCTCCTCGGATGTGTCCAGACATCTGAACCTTGCTTTTAGGCCTCCTCTGCAGGGTTTGATGGTTTCCTGTATGGGGTCATGAGCCATGGCTCAAATGGATAACCATGGTCACCTTTTGTGGGGACTAAACACATATGTTGTCATCATGGATGGCCTTAGCTTATATTGTAGCTGTGTTCCTGTACTTACCCAGTAGTATTCCCTCAGGTATTTCACCTTGCTGTAATGCAAGCCTCAGACCACTTTCCTGTCCATTTGGTAGCATCATGGACACTTCCAGGGTGTGTTACCATAATGTTTGTTATGCTGCCATCCACTGCACACACAACCTCACTGTTCAGGAATGGCCACCTTTTTTGTTGATATATCTGTCTGCGTCTGGATGCACAGAGATCTTCATGGGAATGTGGGTGTGGTATATTGCAGCACGTACATGTGGGAAGTTTGTGAGGTTATACAACTGGTGCATAAAAGTTCTCCAGTCCATTGGGGGTAGAGGGAAAGTGTATGCATTCATCTACCTTGTTGCACATTGCTGCCAGGAATTTTGACAGGATATGACATACTTTTGTTTTGAAAGGGATGGAGCTGCCTCACAATGCCTGTGCAGACATGTAGAACACACATGTTGCACATAGCCTGCATCAGTTGTCTGTCTAGATGATACCTGTCAATGATTTCTGGTTCTGACAGCTGGCTTAGTTGCAGCCTTGCTCCCTGTCTAGCTGGTTGCCTACTCTGACACACAGCCACATCCTCCTCCATAGCTTGCAGTACCACAGCCTGTTGCAGTTCATTCATCGCAGTATTTTTTTTTTTGCTATTGTTATGGATTATTTGGATTACATGGGAGTAACTTTCATTCACTGCATTGCAGTATAGCATTCACTGAGTATTTTGGAAACAAAGTCGTCATTGCATTTTGTTGCATTTAAGTTGCATTGAGTGTGCACAAATGAAGTTTGGCAACAAAATAAGTTGTCCCGGGACATCTTCATGGGGGGGGGGGGGGTTAGGTTAATATTAGGGGGAGTTAAGTGGGTTGGGGAAGTGAAAGGGTTAAGTGGAGGCAGGGATGGTTGGGAGGAAATGAGATAATGATGGGGAGGGGCTTAGGAGGTTTAAGCTAGAGGAGTTGGGTCAAACAATCACATTTGGCGTGAACTTGCTACAGAGTAAGATTACGTCCATGACGACCAGTAAGAGCGTGGTTGGTAAGGTAAGCCTTTGGTTACTAGTGGTGACAGTGGAGGTGAGTATGGGGGTAATGAAGGGTAAAACTTTTGACTTTAGGGAGTAGTCAGGCTAGTGCACAGCCTGTTATTCTGTCTATCTTCTAAATTTCTTGGGAGCAATGGTGAAGCGTTTACTTGTGGACAATTCATTTATTTATGACTTTGGCGAAAGTTCCAGTTAAGAGTTTGAAGAGTATGGTTGCCTTTTCTTGTCAGGGAGCTCTGTTTTAGGCCAGTGATTTAGATGGTGGGTTCCGAGTCTGAGTGGGGTGTATTTAGTAATAAATAGATGCTTTGAGGGGTAGCGGAGTATATATTTGATGCCTGGGCTGGTTCAGTGTTTGCGCCAGTTGAAGGAAGTTTTTTTTTTTTCTTTCTTTCGTGGGCTTGGGAGTGCACGCAAGTGATGGCTGCCATCAGAGGAAGACCTCTCAGTAGTGACTGAGTTGCTGAAGTCCGTCGCTAAGGACAGGTGCAGGGGTTAGATTTGTGGCAAGGCAAGGGGAGCTGGGTTTCCGGTAGGATATCGGGCATTTGAGTTTTACACTGCATGCTCTTAAGCACAGAGGCAAAGGGGGCAAAGAAAAAAAAAAGAGATTATTGCTAGCTGCAGAGAGTGTATTTATTGCTGGGGCAGGTAGCACGGTGCCGAGAGTAGAACTGTGGAGGGCACTTTAACGGATGACGGAGTATGGATGAACAGGAAATTCGAAGGCAGTTGTTCTCACAGTGAGCAGAAAGTTCAGATTTTGCTTGATGTGTTGAGTCCGGTTGTCATAGAATTGTGGTTTTCTGGCTAATTATTAGCAAGTCACTAGAGACTAAAGTTAGAATTAATGACAGACATTTGAGTTTCGAATTTCATATCCTTCAGAAAATCCATGCTAATAGCCTGTTATTCTGTCAACTTTTAAGTTTGTAAGAGCAATATTTAAGCATTGTCCCTAATTTTGAGCCTTTGTCCCACTTTTACTGGTGACTTTGTCCAGAATTCTTGCTCTAAGAGGTTTCAGAGATATGGTCGCCATATAGGGGGGCATTGGTGGCAGAAGATTTGCTTGTAGCCGCTGTGAGTCCCTAGGTTGTTCATGATTCCTCTCTGCTGCTGTACAGTTGGCTAATTGAGTTAAATATGCTATTGGTTATGCTTTAGGTTACAACGGAGATGAGAAATGGTGCTTCTGTGGGCTTATTATCCCTGGGGGGGATGGAGCAGGTAGTGGTTCATGGGGTTAAGGCTTAATGTAGTTTAGTGGTATAGATGGTGTTTAGGGTAGGTGGTCACCGAATCTTTCATGTTAAGATGCATGTTGCGGATCACTTCTTTTGTTGGTAATGTAACGTGCCTCACTGGAGGCTTGAATGTGGGCCATCTTAGATGCGGTGCAGTGCTTTATGTGAGGTTAGCAGCCTTGTCATTTTCTGTCACCCCTGTGGTCTTGCTTTGCTTTATGGCTCAACTTAGTATGTCTGTTGTGTGTGTGTTGTTTTTTTTTTTTTTTTTTTCCCGTGGTACTGTAGGGTTATGTTGTCAGGTGTATTGTTGTGGAGGGGGGAACCATTATGGCTACTAATCAGAGCGAATTTAGTGCGAGTGTGGTTTTGTATTATAGGTTCATAGGTTGGTACTAGGCTATTGGCCCTAGGGCCTATACAAGCCTAGCTATAATAATTCCCTGGATATTTCATCCCACAATATTTACTTCCCTGGACCCCTGTCTATCAGGGCGACTGACATGATCCCCAGGGTGAATTTCTTATCTCCCATCCAATCATCACAGTTCCTTTTGAAGAGGGCCAAGGAGGCACTCTGCTTGACATGTATGGGCAGTCTATTCCAGAGTATGGGGAGTCTCTGGGTCAGGAACCTATCCCTCCAGCATGTTTTGTTCATTGTGATGACAAAGTTTAGATCCCTGGAGCATGTGGCTCTGAGGGATTGGGATTTCTTTAAGTGGAGCATATCCAACAGCTCAGGGTTTGACATGGCCTTGTATGTTAAGCAAAGATTGCCACTGAGTAGACGATATGCCACAGAGTATAGATGGATTTTTTTAGATGGTCAGCATATGGCATCTGCTTTAGGCCTGTGATTCTTTTAGTGAGGTATTTCTGTGGCCTTTCCAGCCGTTGCAGATGTCTTGGGAGGTACATACCAAATGGGGCATTATACTCTATAATGGGTCTAATGAGGGATGAGTACAGTGGGACAATGACCTCCTTTTTTCTTGATGAAAAGCCCTTAGTGATGAGGTGTGCCACATAGAAGGATTTCCTGACTGTTGTGGCGATGTGGTTATCAAAGGTAAGACCACTGTCCACCTGTGTCCCTAAGTCTCTCATCACACTTTCGATGTTTAGTGTACTGCCACCTATGTGGTAATTCATGGGTACATGTTTTTTTCCAAAGGGGATAACTATACATTTCTTGGCATTAAGCCTGAGCCCATGGCTCTGGCACCAGGCATCTGTTTCTGTAAGGCCCTTTTGTAGAATATCCACATCATTTGGGGATTCAGTAATGGCTCCCAGTTTGCAGTCATTTGTGAACTTTGTTAGCCCGAGTCCCTTAGTGTTGGCCTGTACTTCAGAGAAGCAGATGCCAAACAAGAGTCGTCCCAGGACTGAACCCTGAAGTACTCCACTTGTCACTTGTCTGGAGCTGGATTTGGAGTCGGCTACTTTTATAGTCTGGATTCTGTCAGTAAGCCAGTTGGCAACCCATCGAGTGATGTAGGGATTTATGCCCAGCTTAGTAGTTTTATCTATGATTCCAGAATGGGGGATGGTGTTGAAGGCCTTGGCGAGGTCCAGATAGGCTGTGTGGACCGCCTTACCCTCATCCACAGCTCTGGAGACTGATTCGAAGAAGTCAATCAGGTTCAGGAGACAAAATCGGCCCTTCACAAACCCAAACTGGGTGGGGTCCAGTGTTTGAAGGTTGCTAATGTCTTTGTTTATAAGTTCTATGATAATGCGTTCCATGCCCTTGCAGATCAGGCTCGTCAGACTGATGGGGTGGTAGTTCCCGGGATCCAAGGTGGATGCCTCCTTGTGGAGTGGGATAACTGTAGCTGTGCGTCACTCAGTGGGCATGAAGCCTGAGGTGAGGCTATGATTAAACATGACACTTAGGTGAGGTACCAGTTCATTTTGTAGTTCATGTAGTACACAGCCCGGGATGTCATCAGGTCCCATGGATGCTGTATTCTTAGCTTTGGAGAGTGTGGTTTCTACCTGTGTGGTCGTGATTAACGGAATTTGGCAATCTTTTGGTATTGAGATGGGCCCTTTAGGGGGTGAGAGGGGGGTGAAGTTGACACTAAATTGATCTGCCAGGATATTGGCAATATCCTTGGGATCAGTATATTTAATGCCATTCTGTTGTAGCTCAGAGCAGATCTGAGCATTGCCATTTAGATTCTGGACATAACTGTAGAATGCCTTGTGGCTTTCTCTGGAATCTTTGGCAATTTTATTTTCGTAACTAGCTTTTGAGGATTTTATGAGGGATCTCAGCTTCTTACTGAGGCTGGTGAGGGAGGTTTTTGCATCCTGGGATTTTCGTCTTTTCTGCAACAGTTTCTTCTTTCTGTTGTATAGTTTGTTTATAGCAGGGGACCATCAGATTGGCTTCCTTTTTTTGGAGGAGAGCATCTTGGTTCTGTTTGGGATGGCACGATTCATGCACAATGGATGTGCTCGTACAGTGCCTTAGTGTAAGATTCTGCAGTTGAACTTTCAGATCCCGTCTGCATGGGTGTCATGAAGTTTGTCACTTCTGACTTCAGTAGCATGAAATTGGCTTTGGAGAAGTTTTTAAGGAGGCTTCCTTACTGGGGGGTGGGGGTGGGATGTGGATGTCAAGGGTGATTTGCTTATCGTCAGACCTGACCAATGAGGGGGGTGACCACTGGTGTGGAGCATCTATCTCCCATGTTGGTAATGACCAGGTCTAGGATATTGGAGCCCCTGGTGGGACAATGGATTAATTGATCTAGGGCACTGGAATTTATGAATTCCAAGAACCGTTGAGAAAAGGAGTTGGTGCTCAAGTAGTTTTCCCAGTTAATGGCAGGGTAGTTGAAATCACCCAGTATTAGGGTGTTTGGTTGTATCTTAATATTTTCCAGTATGTTTAGAAAGGTGTAGTGAGAATCTTGGGGCATGCTGGGGCATCTGTAGCATCCCCCTTCCTTCACTGGCTGACTCTTACATGTATAGGTCGCAGGGTGTGACCTCTTAATTACTGAGGAGATGTTTTCAGCATTCAGGTTTGTGACCACTCTTCATCACCTTGGTTGTTTTACGCGGTTTTCTTTTCCTCAATTAACTCATTGATTGGCTATGCTTTATGGTTCCCCTCGAGTTTTTCTGCAGGCTGTGACCCATTGTGGTTTCCACGCATGTGTAGCTGACCAGTTGCATTAATTCCTGACAGGTTTTGAGGTGCCCATTTCACTGGAAGATGAACTGCAGCGGGAAGCAAATGCTTGGTGAGTTTTAAGTTTGTAAAGACTACTACACCACATACCACTTCCGGCGGAGGGGGGGAGAAGTGTGGCTCATTGGGCATTGGAGAGTGAGTTGGTTAATTTTGGTGGTTAGGAAGGAGTTGGTGTGATGGTGGTGCTGATTCGGGTTGCTGCTAGGGTGGTGTGGTACCTAAGCATTCGTTGGCATACCTCTCAATTATACAGATTGTCATGGAAGGGCCAGAGTTTGCTTGGTAACAGTGATTACTCCACAAATGCCTTTTTTTTTTGTTTGTTTTTTTTGTTTTTTTTTTTTACTGGAAAGTGGTGAAGGCGGACTCAAGTAAGTATTGCCAGACATCTAAGTATAAGACCTTGCACTTTCAGTAAGTGCAAGCTAATGCAAACTTATCCTATCAATTTGCTCAGTTTGTCATAGCAATATTTATAAGTCCCATAATTTGGTGCTTTGGTTACACTGTTATTTCTGACTTTGTCCAGATTGCTTGCAATGAGGTGGAGTGGGATGTTGAAATTTCATGGGGTGCAGGACTTGTATTTGTGCCAGTTGGTGATTACTATCCTAAATCTTGATGGAGTGTAGGTAACTTATTGTCATGTTCAGGGTGGTAACCTAATTTGGCAGCAAGCACTTCATTTTCCTTTTACACTACTTACTTCTATTTATGCTGTGGTCCAGAACTTTGCATGGACAGGTTTAGAGATGTATGGTGGATATGGTATGGTGTCCTTGCTGTAAGTGTTAGTGTTCCCTGTGCCTTTCTATATTGTTGATATTAATGGGGTGGGGGTCTGACATTGCAGGTTGTGTTGGGTGTCACTGGTTAGTATTAAGTTGTCTTTGATTTAGAATATGAAGATATGGTTATGGAAAAGGGGTGGGTTGGGTAATTTGTTTTGTTAATGTTAATTTAGTTTGGATTTGTTCTGCATTTGGTGGTGAGTGGTTCCTGTTTTGAGTAGTTTAGGGCTCTGTGGTGCTCGTGTGAGTAACTGTTAGCAGTACAGGGCATCCATGCAGGTCACTTGTAGTCTACAATGGGTTGTTCTCAGGGCAGGCCTTTACCCAAACTGTCAAAGGATTTGGCAGGTGGCATAGCAGTATGTTCTGGGTTAGGCTTATATCTTGGGCAGTTTCATGGTTGGGTGGTTTCTAGGAAGGTGAAGTAATCATTAAAGACAGAACTGGAAAGTTACATAGGACTGTTTTGTGCACCTGGTTAATTGCATGAGAGGATGTAATTGCAGTGTAAGGGGGGTTTGGAGACTCTCTGCATGCCTCTCAACTGTACAGTTTCTCAGAATTGGCTAGATTTTGACTCATAATTTGGTGCGGTTGGTATAATGGGGATTGTGGATTTAAGTTGGATTTCTTAATATTTCACCTGGTTAATTTAGAGCAGTAGCATAAGCATATGGTATAGAAATAGAGAAGGAGTTAGGAGAGCCTTAAGATCTTGCGGAATGAGGGAGTGAAATGGAACAGAAGTGAAGGATGAGGCTATTTGATAGGGCATTGGAAGCATAGCTTCAGTTTTGGCTGCTTTGTCATAGAGGTGGGTGGCGGTTGTACATTCCTTCCCGGGTTGGCAGGATAGGTTGTCCTTGAAGATGTCTTGGAATGTGTGCTATGTATTTTGGATGATTTACTTGTCTTTTCTTTCTTGCAGATGGGGTCTTGGAATGCTGTGGCTGTAGTTTGGAATAGGTGGGTATAAGATGGAGCCTTCTCCTTACATATTAGAGGATTTACTTTTCTCCTTTTCTTTGTAGATGGTGGTGTTGAGTACCAGTTGTGGCGATATACAGTGAATTCGCAGATGATGGAACCAGTGGCGAGCAAGGAGGTTACACATTTGTAGCACACGTGGGCAACAGTTACTGACAGAAATTGCTAAAGTGCAGAAGGCATCATGCAGTGGATTGAAAGGTGATGTTTTAATAGGATGGATATTCTTGCACTGTACTGGAATGGGGCCTAAGGAGGGTTTGAGTAATCACCTTAGTAATGCATATTAGAGCTCTGTTTAATTAGTGGGAGCTGATTATTGCTGTGGTATAAGGGGGTAAGGAAGAGGTAGTACGAAGGGCCAAGGGGCTGTCGGGATGGTTTATGGGATGTGTGAGGATCCCACTGCATGAGTAGAGTCACAACATTCATAGGAGCACAGAAACTTATTAGACTATAGCCCTATGGCTCTTGCAAGCCAGTGAAGTTCAATCCTTGCTTTCTTGGAACCTTGGGCTGCTTGTATTCACTCATCCAGTTGTTGAAACATATGTGAGGGAAGGGCCAATGAGGTGTTGGACAGGATGCTGGAGTTTGTTCTTAATGTGTGGTATCTTTGGGAGTGACAAATTTGTCCCTTGAGTAAGTAGTGTTAATGTTGCATACCAGGTTAAGGTTTTACAGAATAGCACAAAGATCATTTCACTTGGGTTTGGGTGAATTTGTAGATAGGGTTTAGGAAGCATGGTAGATAGGTGGCTGTATTGGGGTGGTTTTAGAAACTGGGTGTGTTGTTACAGGGGAGTTAGAAGGTTTAAAGGAAGCTTGGTTGCAGGATAAGGCAGCTGTAGGACAAGGGGGGCTGGTTTTCTGCCAGCTAGGGTAGGACATTAGAGTTGGAGTTAGACTGTTCCCTATGGTAATGGAGTTGTTGCACATATAGAACTGGGTAGAGGGTGGGCTAAGGTGATATGCTACGGTTAACAGGGTCTTGGGTTTGAGATTTGCTACTAGTTGTTTGACTGGGTGCCGTCTTGAGTTCAAGGGGTTATAGTTTTGTGGTTTTGTTGTGGTTATAGGCTGTCAATATATTCAGGTTGAGCCATGATTTCAGTTTTGAAGGCAGCGGGCTAAAAGGGTATGCGTTCTTTTGGTGTGGATGTTCTGGTGTTACAACAGGGGTCTTAGTAATCCTACTTTATTTAGTTTCATTAGGGTGTGTTTCAGTGATGGCTTGGCAAAGGGGTTTATGATGGGATTCTAAGGTGCTTTACAGATGATGGGTACACCAAATGATGTTTGGCTTGACCTTTCCCTTTATGGGAAGTGGCTTGGCTTGACTCTTCCCTTTATGGGAAGTGGATTGAACAATTTTGGGTAGAAGGGAGGGGGAACAGCCTGGTCAGGCTGGTTGGTGGAGAAGAGGGATAAGCTTGCCCTCTTTTGTTCCCCTTCTGATGTCTGGATGTTCATTTCAAGGATCTGGGGAAAGGAAATGAGTAGGTGGAGGAAGCTTGCTGAATAGATAAGCAAGCTGAGGTAAGGATGGAGCTTATTTGGTGGAAGGTAATTCAATGGATTGTGTATGAAGTGAATTGGGACGCTGCTTCATAAGTAAAGTAAGCGAGCAGAGGTATGGACCTTGCTTGTTGGGCAGGGTGAGTAGGTACACTGCCCTGATTAACATTACAGTGAATGGTGTATGAAGTGAGATGGGACGCTGCTTCATAAGTAAAGTAAGTGAGTAGAGGTATGGACGCTGCTTACTGGGCAGGGTGAGTAGGTACGCTGCCCTGATTAACATTACAAGGATGTTATGCTGTACTTAGAATCATATCATGAATAGTTGTAATTAATAAAGTTGGTGATCAAAGCTATGTTATGGAAATTTAATAAAGGTCATCAAATGTCATTTGCTGTGATGTGTATTATTGAAGGGGACTGGGACAATGTGGTTAGAATTCGACAGGCTTGCACAGAATCTGTAATTATGCTGAATAGCTAAGTACACAGCCTGCTTGCAGAATACCTTCTGAAATCGTGCCTGCAGCTGGTGTGCTGAAGTCTTCCTTCAGTATGCTGTGCTATCAGCAATTATCTTTTGGAATCTGGATCACTGTGTTTCACTGCATGCTGTGCTTTAATATATACTGTGCAAAATACTGCTAAATTCATTATCTCTTGATAATATCTAAATACTGCTTTGTTCCTTACACTCTCTGATATGCAAATCAATGTTTTTGTCACTGTTGACAAAAATGAGGACGTTAGAATACAACTTTATATGAGTACAGTGTGTTGGGTTAGAATAGGGCTTGCCACCTCAAAAAAGCATTATTTTTTCTAAAACTGTTGCCCCTCTTTTTACTTCAACAGCAGAGTGTGAAATGTGTTTGAAGACAGCTTAAAATGCTTTGTCATGCTTTTTCAACATCACAACAAGCAAAGCAAAATGCCTTAGCTGCACCAAGGAAAGTATATTTTTACTGCTGAATACACTTTGAAATGTGCTGTAGAAAACATTGATCGATTGATGATATTTTTATCATCTAAATGGTAAAATTTGAAAAGCATAATGTTCCTTACAACCTCTCTTGTGTAAAGCAGTATTACTGACTGTTGTGCAACCAGACTATGGCAGATGAGCATTACATCACAGCTTTATGTTAACATGATACGTTAGGAACTACTTCTAAATGGTGTTTTAAGGTGCATCACTATAGTGCCCGGCTATATTGTTAATAAAGTCTGTTCCTTTTTAAGTTCAATGCTTATTTTACTTAATGGTATGATAGTTTCTACAGACAATGTAAAATGTTTTCTGTTGCTTTTTTATAAAGTTAACATGCAAAATGCTTCAGCTCTGATATTTCAGAGTAATTACTACATAGCAGTGCAGTGTTGTGTTTTAGCAAAGTGTATTATCATTTTTTTCAGTCATTATAAAAAATCATAATGCTAGAGCTCCAGTGGGGAAAATTCTACAGTGCTAAATGTTGTTTTCCAGAATTGTTGTAAAACAATGCAGACCAAGTGCAATGTGGACTGACACGACTCTACTGAACTCCCCTACTCATCAGGAAACTCAGAATCAGGACTGCAATGAACATGGCAGTGCTCTATTAATGATTGGACACTGCAGTGTTAAACGTTTGTTTCTGCAGACATTTTAAAATACTGGATCTTGTTTTGTATCGCAGTTCCACTCATAGTTCCATGCTGCTGACAGACCATGCTACGTTTCAATAGTTTGTGGTAGTCACAGTTCCATCTGGGGACTTATCCCAGTGTCACTGCTCCAGTGAGCAAAGTACTGCGCAGGTTTTTCAGAACAGTGTTTACTACCCCAGTATTTATTCATGCTGTTAACAATGTGCATGTTTCATCTGATGAAATGCAAAGCAGAATATCATAGATTCAGTCTTTCCATGTTATAGCTCAACTATTTGACAGCCACGATCATAACAAAGAAACAATGTTGTTAACCATATATCTTCCATCTTTTTTCCACTTATGAATGACAATATCCAAAAAGAAATATCACAGCTGTTATGGGAAACGTACACAATGGCAATGATGCTTTCTTGAGTTATTGTAAAATACTGAATATTATTTCTCTGTTTACTTATCTAGCATTTACTTCCTTCATAGAATTCCTAACTTTACCACAATAAGCTTCTATTACAATGGACACACATATTCCTCAAACCTTCTTCTAGCATTACTTTATAATGCTACATTACTGAAGTCCATGAATTAACATCTGACTGACAAATGCATGTTAAATTTAGTAGTATAAATCCATTTTAAACTGCAAAGTCAGTTTTAATTCGTTTAGCTTTAAGTTGCTTAAATGCATTTAATTTGTGAAGTTCTCTTTTCATGACTGTCTGTGGAAGTATGTTACTATGTCTTCAATACGTAGATGCTAATTCTTTATTTTAAACATTGTGAAGAAGTGTCAAGAGAAGGTAGCCATTTGAAACTGTTGTTTTGCTTTCTGATTTCATCTTTTTTGGACCTCATAATATTTTCAACACTTGTAAGTGAGTCTATCATTTTAAAACTATTCAACAATTCTTGCCATAGTATTTTTGGAATTGTACATGTTTTGGGAATATTCTTCTATTATTTTAAATGTTCTTTTATATCCATATTTCAGAATAAAAGAACTGGTATTTTTAAGACTGTTATGCTACTTTCTGCTTCATTTCTAGCTTCAGCCCAGATGTGAAATACCATCTAAATGGAGAAAAAGTTATAGTGAAATGAAGCTTATTTATTCTTTTTCCTTCAGTAGGATAAGTAGTTTGAAAATGAAGAATGATAGTAAACCTGTTAACTACCTTTCCAGTAGCACACAGTCTTTGGAGAACATCTTTTCCTGCTGTACTCTTGCAGTCTTTGGAGAACATCTTTTCCAGTAGTACACTGACAGTCTTTGAAGAACACCTGTTCCAGCCGTATATTTGTGTTCAGAGAGCAGAAGTAACAGTCAGAGTTAGCATCAGAACAGGCTTGAATTTATTAGGACTACTGGGATTACATAAGGCTCACTGGCAATTCATGCAGTTCCCTGGGATTCAGAAAAAATCCTGCTGTGGATGCAAATTGCTGCTACATGAAGGGACTGTTTCTGCAATTGAGGAAAATGCAGTTCAGAGTCCCATTGTCAGCAATGAGGAAAGACCTCATTATCAGCTTATTTGCATGTCTCTGAATCGCATGGTGTTGCCGCAAGTGCTTATCAACACTTTTCTGTAGTAATCACCACTGGCATCCCATGTATCACATTGTCAAAGGCACCCCCTCAGTCACTCTCACACACAAAGGACATGTCTACACACAGACACACACATACAGACACATCCCTGTACCTCTTATCTCCCCTTTAGCTTACAGAACAACACTTTGTATCCTCTTATTTTACCCCTGTCCCTTGCAAATCACTTATTTTAGTCAGTCAATAATGGCTGACATTAGAGTTTCATTTTTCTTATTGTTCACAAACTATATCATGATGCTGAACCTGTAGCTCTATTAATGTTTTAGGTGACTCAGAGTAATATTTAAAAAAATGTCTTTGGTATCATCTAGTGTTCCTCCTGGCTTTGTCCAGAATTCTTAAGTACTGCTCTTTAGAAGTATAGCAGCCCCCTCACTGCCCAATACACAGACACACCCATCCCCCTCAATTGACCCTGACTTACAGAACACCCCTGATTTTGGCTAATTCTTTCCCTGTCCCTCATTACTCATGATCCATTACAGACGGTCAAGAATACCAGACATGAGAGTTTCATACTTCTTATTATTGAAAAAATACTCTAATCCAAGTACTGGATTGTGGGACAAAAGACTAAAGCAATACTAAGTAAGTACTTCCTGAGTCAGAGGCACAGGGATGAAGTCCTAATTTCCCTGTTCATCTGTTTTTTAAAATGGGGCATTTGTCTTCTGGTGGGGCAGAGGAATAGAGCTCTGCCTAGTTGATGCCTTTCTTCTTGTGTAACTGCTTCAGGGTACAAGGCTTCCCTCCTCCCCATTCTCTGTTTTTTAAGACTGGCATTATTAACCTTCTGTAATGGTTCATGATTGGATGGGAGACCTTAAATTCACCCCTGAGGTGACACCCATGTCCCTCACGGACAAGGGTAGGCAGTATTGATCACAGGCCTGCTCTGTTCATAAATTCATTCTGTGAACTACCCAAAAAGAACAAATGGGGGATACTTGGGATTAACATGGCTATGCTTGTAAAGGCTCTAGGGTAACTAACCTAGTAGCCTCCTATGAACCTATGAATCTAAGACAGGTAGAGCATTATTTAATGAGTGTCCTGGTATCTCCCCCATACATCTTATGCCTTTCATGCTGCAAAACTGTTGTTCTGTTAAATTTTAAGAGCGTTTGGAGTAATAATTAAAGGTTATCTCTTGTGTCTAGTGATCACATGCCAATATGTCTTTTGTGCTGCAAAACTGTTGTTCTATTAACATTTTAATAGACAGATGCATACATAGCTCTCAACCTTCCATCTCCAAAATGAGGAACACTAGCCCTCATAATGTGGAACAAATGGGCAAAATGTGGAACACATACTAATGGCTTACTAACAACTTCAACTAGGAAGGGCATAGGATGGTTAAAATATGCTGGTTTTACTTATAAAGAAGATCTTTTAATGAATTAATATGATTCATTTCTATTTACTATGGATTTCACTTAAAAAAATTCCTAACACTGAATGTGTGACAGAGTGTTTCAATGTGGAACATTGGGGAACTTTGAGGAACATGAACTTTTTAAGACTCCAGATGAAGTACTTTCCTCGTAATGAGGTACACTTGAGAGGTATGGATGCATATTGTTTATGTTTTCCGAGTTTCTAGTGTTTCCTTCCAGTACTGCAGGATTTGCTTGCTTTTCTAGCAGTGGGAAGAGATATGTCAGCCACCTCATACGCACAGACACATGCACCTACCCTCCTTTTTTTCTAACTAACCACCCAGAGACACACACACACACACACACACACACACACACACACACACACACACACACACACACACACACACACACACATACACACACACACAGTAGATAGATAGATACAAAGATAAATACGTATATAGAATTTTATATATATATATATATATATATATATATATATATATATATATATTTATAAATCATTAATCCACAGGACAAATTGGTATTTCTTGAGCATCAAGGTTGCTGGCTGAGCCTTCTTAAATCCAAGAAAAAAGAAACACAAACTGTAGCCAATCTCAGTTGAGACTTCAAAGTAATCAAGTACTTAGAACTTGTTTAGAAAAAAGTATATTACATATATTTACGTGTGTGTGGGTGGGGGCGTGTGTGTGTGTGTGTGTGTGTGTGTGTGTGTGTGTGTGTGTGTGTGTGTGTGTGTGTGTGTGTGTGTGTGTGCATGCGTGTGTATATGTGTTTATGCATTTGTTACTGGGCTATCCCTTTCCCACTGATGACACACTTGACAACTCTCATGATTTGCAGTCAGCTTTATTACAATATAACAACACAAATCAACTTTATTAACAACAAGAACATTCATCAAGTTCTCACCTCATTGCTGAACTCTTGGGTAACTTCAACAACACCTCTATACATAATTTTGTCAGTCTGGTAGCTCACTCACCACAAACTTAATAACAGCATCTCACTATTCATTAAGCAAATTAACTCCACCAGTCAGCATAGTACTGTTCACCTATCCCAATGAGAATGCCAACTGCAACTAAGAAGCAGGGAAAAAGGGCTATGCCATCACTTTCACAACTACTAGGCCCTTATTCTGCCCACCAGGCTGCTCCACAGCCAGACCCCCCCCCCCAGCACATCACCACAATCTCCCAAACACATTCTGCAAGAACTAAGTTGTCTGCACATTGAACAAATCTAAACCAATATAACTGAGATGAACGCCATCACCACGGAGCCAGGTCAGATCCCTAACTGCAAACAGTGTTCCATTACAAAAAAGTCTAACACCCTACTAGCCATAGACAACCTGTGAAGGAAAAACCTCCTAGTCACCTCCATAGCTTTGAACTTCTCAGCACCCCTGCAAACTAAACAAGGAATTATGGCTGACCACACAACCTTAGCCCCCAGGAACCTCTGCATAACAAGTGACAAATTCCTTAATACATCAGTAAGCAACTTTCTTTTAGGAATACACACAATGTGATTACATCCCAAATGTATGACTGTCCCAGCTGTGTTACCAAGTTGCTACTTACCTCTTCCATTGCTGGTAATAATTGATATAACTGCATACCTCAATAACCATGCCAGAAGTCTTGCCAAAGTACCAGAACCAGGCCCAAATTCATACCACTGGGATGAATTTCAGCTCTTCTAGTCATCCAGTAAATGAAAGAGTGACCCACCATGACTAACAACTTTTTACTTAGAATACCCCTCAGTTCTCTTTTAAGCTGTTACCCCATTTTTCTTTTTATTTTGATAAGGAATATCTGTCAAAAATGCCTCAGAGCACTATTTCCTAGTTCTGTTAATCACTTCTACTGACCTTTCTTCCTCAGCTAAATATGATACCATCCCTATTGTAAAGGAATAAATGTGTGGTGTAATTCTCCACTGCTTCTCCTTGAATTCTCAGTGCCATCTGCACCCAAAACACAGATTTCTTAGCATCTACCCCCCTTCCTTTGTACACCCCTAAAAACAAAATCTTCCTGTCACTCAGCCAGTGCCTCCCACCAGTCTCTAACCTCAGCCGCTGGACATAACAAATGCACACCACTCCTTGGTAACACCACCTGCATACCTACTCCCTCCTGATCACTTTTAGAATGACTTAACCAAATCAGCACCCCAGCTGATGTAATTTTGAGATCTTTCCACTTCAACTGACCTAGCAACTCGCTAACTGGAAGTACACCCACATACATAAAAACTGGCAATGTGGCCCACAGCACTTAATCAAACTGAGAACATGTTATCATCTATAACCTAGATAACAACATAGTCAACATATACTCACCTAATGGTAGCCTTCTGTCCCATTTCTTTGGATGAACTCTCTCCCAACCCTTCATCAATCTCCCTGTCCTCCAGTCCTTAGTCACATCCCATAAACCCAACAGTTTCTCCATAGCAGCACTGCAGCAAGGTGAACCTTAGCTGTCCTAACAGCCTCCCCAGTCCTCCACCGTTCAAACAAAAACCTCTACACTAACTTCACTGATAAAGATCTCATATTCACTGTCAAACTACTAACAAAATGGTTGCAAGTCAACAGTACCTTACCATATGCCTTTCTGGTAGCCTTCGACCAGGACTGCCGAACCAGCCAACTTACTATGCTCAACCAATCTCCCAGACCTTCCCAGGCAGAATAGTGCAGGTTACCTTCACTTCGGGTGGCAGCTGCCAAAACCTGTAAAACTGAAAGTGAGACAGGCTATCAGCCAGGACATTGTGATGGCCAGGAATGTGCTGAGCCAAAAAACAAAGATTAATAGTTAAGCAAAACCAAAGAATTGCCCTAAGTAGCACCTGAACCCACTTAGCTTTTGCTGTCTACTTATATAATACTTAAACTACCACTTAACTGTTTGAATGAAATATCACTGCCTTGATCCAAAAGTCCTCCTCCCACAACACCAATGATGCCTAAATCAGCATTAACTCCAAAAAAGTGATATTCCTATAATGCTCATCATTCTACACATCTGGCCATGCTTCAGCAAACTACCTGCCAGCAAAATATCCTCCTATACCTAACCCCCCCTGGTGTGTCTGTAAACAACTTGATATCAGATGATTTAACTCAATCCTCTTGCTACAAATACAGTCCATTAACATTTTAGACAAACTCCAACCAAATAGACATGTCTTCTTTGATCTGCCTGCCCACCCACACCCAATGATGCTTCTGCTTGCACCCCACAGCAGATTGTCCACCACCTTTGTAAATGTATTTTCTGACCCTATTGTTCTGCATGGAAAATTCGATAGCCACAGCATCTCCATGACTTCCTTAACCCACATATTTTCCTTTATCACCATTGACACCACTTTTCCTCTCTCTTTCTCCACGTTGTCATGTGGCAGATGAAACACCTCCAAAATAATATCCAGCTCTAAGCACAGAAAGATCTGAGTTTTAACTGGACCTTCTACTTTGTCCTTTGCTAATAGGACCCCGCAGACTTCCTCAAACACCTCAATTCCTATGACCACTACTTCCTCCCCATCCCCAGTCAGCAAGAAATCAAGTAGATAATGCACAGCCTCATGGCTACTATTCTGTTTTGCCATACGCAGTGAAATAAAATGTGCCACACACAATTGCACAGACTATTGGCATGGTTTTGTCAAAGTAAAATAATCCATTGAGATGCATGCCCAAAATGGGCCAGTCTTGTTTTCTTCCTGGAAGAACCTAAAAGCTGACTCAATGTCTGGTTTAGCCAACCATAGATCCTTAAATACCTCAATCGCCCTCCCTGGCTCATCAAATGATGAACACTGAAACTTAACATCTAATTTATCAGTATGAATGTTGACTGAATTATCTTCTGGAAAAGACAAGTGATGTATTAATCTAAATTTTCCTGGCGCTTTCTTGGCCACCAGCCCCAATGGGAATATGAGATATTCACTAAAGGGAGGAAAATCAAAGGGGCCTAGTAACCTGCCCGCAGCCAGCTCCTTAATCAACAACCTTTGGATCACCTCCTCTCCCTACTAGTGACTTCAAATTATTACAGGTATGAATTGACCCACCCTCTGAAGATTTCTCCACAAACCAGCTTGGAACTCCCCCATGAGCTCTTGAGCCTCTTCACTATTAGGGTAGCCCTGAAGCAAGTATCTCAACCGATTCTTGTCAACACGTGAATGCAATAGCTTCCTGACTGGTACTACCTTAAAAGCGGGGGTGGGCCCCTTGTGCACCTTTATTCCCCCTCTCCCTCTTTCCCAAACTCCCCACCTTGATCCAACCTATGCACATTGACTCTTGATCCACTCAGAGCATCCTGCATCCAGCATTTGCACACAGGATGCTGGCCGGTGCAATGAGAATACACATGTGGACACCTACACTAGGGTCAGGAACACGTACCCGCAGTAAAGGCCCAACATGGTTTCCTCTAACTCCCTCCCCCAATGCTTGTGTCTGCTTCTTGCTCTCACTGCCTGACTTATCCAACATGGTTACATCCACTTTAGCTTACGGAAATGTTGATCATACCATAGCCAGGGAGTACTATCCCTAAGCCTCTGGGCCTTTCTGACCATTAAGAAATAGAATAGCAGCAGTAATGTCTGTTGAGGCTCTTTCTCAAGAATAAGAGCTATGAAGTAAAGAACCCCCTCCAGACCAAATTGTCCAAGTCTGTGACCTGTACTTCCCAGCACGTATCTTTCCCAGTGCAACTAAGGCTGTTGTAAGGTCCTTGACCATGGGTGCCTCTGCTTCAACCTCCCTTTGCACTTTTTTTAACATTAATGAGATCAAAAACTTGGGTGAACTCTCCTCACCAAATTTTTTCCTTTATAAGCTGAGAGATGTGTGCCATAATAAGGACTGGCTTACTGACTGCCTAGTCTCCAGAATGGCCTGTAACACCCATACCAAGCCATTATCTGCTACTTGACTTACTGATCCTGTCCCTCTGGAACCAAGTAAAAACAGAAAATGCTGGAGTCCTCCAGGACCACTCTTAATGACTGTTAACTCTACCCCCTCTGTAACTCTTCCATTCTCTCACCTAAAAAGTCTACCAATGCTCCTGGACCCCAACAAACTCTGCAATATACACCTATCCCCTGAATTCAAATCATGCAACAGCATAAGCAAATCATCAGCCAACAAATTTGCCAGCAACATATTCCCAAGTTCCCCTTGCCCCTCAATGATATTACTATCACTACCCATCTGGTAATGTTGTGATGCTGACAGCATTTCCATTTGGTTCCTCTGTCTGTTTCTTGATGGCTCCAGTGGCTGCTCTGTACATTCCCCTGCTGCCCCCTTACAAGCTTTTCTGGAATGATTACCTGTTGACTCAGAAGCCTACATATTCAGGAGCTTCACGCAGTCTCGTTGCTTCTGACCACCTCTACTAACTTCCACCTGAATGGCCTCTTGCAGTGTGTGCTCATGTGCCATGCCTTTTGAATTAATCTGTCCATTTGTGACACCATGTCCTACTATTTCCATGCCAGATCTTCCACTTGTGCCATCCTGAAGAAGAAGAACACAGCAGTGTATCAGACAGCATTCTATACCCCCAGAGTAACCACCCTTTCTGGGTCTCTGAATTGTCCAGTGTCTTTCCTACTAAGGTTAACATGTTACCTTTATTGGAGTGGTGAGGGTTGGCAAGCAGCAAAGGTGGACTATACTCAACTGCCCACTTCTGATATATCTCTGCTTGCTACTTATTACTATTAAATAATATACATTTTTTATACTTACACATGTGTAAATGTGTGTGTAACATATATATATATATATATATATAAAAGGAAAACCACGAACAAGTAAACAGCACCAATAAAGCAAAATAAATCCACGGCCTGGAAGGTGGCTCTGGAAATCCAGAAATAAAAAAGGTAGGAAAAAATGCTAGTATTCCTTCTTCCGCTGAAGCAGAAAATAAAAGGCTTCACGTTGAATGAAAATTACTTGCTTTAATAAAACGATCAAACCAACAATCTCATCAAGCGCTTTCGCTCAGCCTGGTGCTGAGCTTTTTCAAGATAAAATCATTTCAAAATAGCAACTCTTTATATACATACTGAGAATGTAGTCAATTATTCAATTAATAGGGAAGAGGGTCAATTTAACTCTTCAATTCCCTTGCTTACACAAAACATACTTGTAACCAACCTTTGCTAAGCACAAACTGTTGCAGTGTTGGAAAAAATACGTAAATATAAAAATAATGCAATAATCAATTGTTGATATACGCATAGATTGCCATGAAAATATACATTATTAAAAACAATATTCAAAAGCCAATGCTGTGTACTTATTTATATATTTAATATTCTACCCTACCATAACACATTAATAATGGAATGAGTACAATAGTGCCTTGACTGATGAATTTGTAGCTTATAAAATCTGTTAATAATTTCATAGTATGAAACACTCTAAAAAATGTTTGAATGTAATATATATAACAAAGTGTAATTTCTATAAATTGATCCTAAAAACACTAAAAAATCAAAATCATAATTTCGCCTTCCTTAGCTTCAAGACGCTGCTAATACTGCAGGCGTCATTAAGTCCTGGCCGCCTTCCCGCATCTAATCTCAACTGCCATGTTAATTCTTTATATTCTAAAAGGGACCCCCAGTTCCCCTCTCATCCATTTTTACCTGTTCTAAAATAATAAATTTATAATAAATTTAATCTCCACATTGGGACAAAAAATGGAATGTCTATAAAAAGCATTAGTTTCTTTTTTCCTAATTATGTCGTACTGATGTTCATAGATGCGCCTTCTAAGGGTTCTCTCAGTCTTTCCTATGTAGAAACTTTTGCATCTTGTACATAAAACCAGATAGACAATGAATTTAGCATTACAATTATAATAGCCCCTTGGTTGACATAGGAATTTTCTTGATGGTAAATATAATCTGCGCCCATTAAATATAGCTGGGCATTGTTTGCACATTCCGCACTTGTATGTGCCCTCTTTTTTGTTCCCACTACATACCATTGGTTTAGTCTGGTTCATTTCTAACATTTCTTTTATATTAGTACCCCTACGTCTAATGAATCTTGGAAACTCTGGGATCATACTACCCAACCTGTCATCCAACCTTAAAATTGGCCAATATTTCTTTACACTATTTTCCACAACATCATGGTCAATAGCAAAGGTGTATATATATATATATATATATATATATATATATATATATATATATATATATATATATATAAATCCAGGACTACTAGGACTATCTACTGAACGCCCACAACACCGAAACCAAAACTGCCGAAAACACTTTAACGAAAGTGCTTTTCACCAAAAAAGCACTTTCGCTAAAGTGTCCAAAAAAACCAACAAACAACAAAATTAAAAAAAAAAAAAAAAAACACAGAACTCATGTTTAAGCAGGGGGGCTTGCCCCCCTGCACCCCCCACCTCCCCTATTTTTATATTCTCACTCCCAGATCACACTACAGTGGGAAAAAGGGAATATTCTCTTATCCCCACTGTGCTGCGATATCACCAACATCCATTTCCCCACGTTTTCCCTTTTTTTTAGCACACTGTCACAAAAATGCTTTTTCAGTGAAAAACACTTTCACGAAGGTGTGCATGGCCGTTTCACTTTCAGTGAAACAGCAATTTGATAAACAGTACAGATCCATATATATATATATATATATATATATATATATATATATATATATATGTATATAAACTACAAACATATCATACCCACTTCCTATATATATATATATATATATATATATATATATATATATATATATATATATATATATATATATATATGTATGTATGTATGTATATATATATATATATATATATTGTTGTGTCTCTTGGCTTTTCCCAGTTAGGGGTCGCCACAGCGGAACTCTGGTCTGCTAATGATTGGCAGTAGATTTGTATGGTGCCAAGTTGCCAGCCCAACACCCAACCTTCAGCGAAGGCACACCCATTCACACATGTCTTTTGGAGGCCACTCGACCATGGGGAGGACATGCAGACTCCATCCAGAAAGCACTCCAGCCGAGAATCGAACAGGAGAACCTTTTGCTGTGAGGCAACAAATGCTACCGCTACTCTATATCATTTTTTTACTAAAAGGTAAGCTGAAAAACCCCCTTAAGGAAAAAAAGTGGGAGCACACTCCCACTTTGTGCCAGTAAGCCACCTCCCATTGACCCAACCTCCCCACACTCGAAACCTTTACCCTGACATAACCTGAACCCCCAACAGGTTGTACTGCATTCAGTTCTTTGTTTTATTTTATTTTTTTATCCACTACACCTGCCAGGAACAACACTTGTGAATTCCTGCACTCAATAAACCACATGTATGGGTTCCAGCTTGCATATCCTTCATAAATGCCTGCTACCAAACATCCCTTATACTAGCAACATTAGTGATGCAATGTTCAAATCCAACACTTTTTTTTTATTACTATTCCTGCTACCTTAACTGCTAGTGTTACACCTACTTTGTGTCTTGACCCCTCAACCTGCACTGAACCTAAGGAAGGCAGAACCAAGGAAGTGTATCTACTGGTACAGCAATTATCCACAGTAAATGGACTGCAACTAACTAAACTCCTTAACTTAACTCTCCCACCTTACGATTATGCTGCATCAACTGCCTGCCTGTTTTCCATTCTTTCTCTCTTTGCACACACACACACACACACACACACACACACACACACACACACACACACACACACACACACACACACACACACACACACACTCAAAGTTAACTGAGGGTTGTCATTGCCCAGCAACCCTAGATAATGGCCACATGACATCATGATGCTATGTCACGTCATGGCGTGTTTTCCATAGCTTATCAATTGCAATGGTCCTATGAGTCAGCAAGATACTTATGGGGAGGGTCAACTCCTCCTAAACTTTGTGAACTAAAACCTTATCAAATTGTGAGCAATCAAACCACTCATATTACAGCCAGAATACTTCTGGGCAAAC
Source organism: Protopterus annectens (assembly GCF_019279795.1). Lineage (NCBI taxonomy): Eukaryota > Metazoa > Chordata > Ceratodontiformes > Protopteridae > Protopterus > Protopterus annectens. The sequence continues at coordinate 1,313,541,289 of NC_056732.1, forward strand.
ATACTGACTGTACTGTGTAGTCAGGCCATTCATCGTGTACCACCCTCCTAAACATGTCTGTAGAAAGTAAAAAGGTGGGGCACTAATAAAAAGGGGGAAGGCCTGACTAGGTATCCTACCCCCCCCCCCACCCACCCATCTCTTCTAACTAACACCAATAGTGGGAAGAGCAGAAAAAAAAACTTCCTCAATGAACTTCACCAGTGAAAAAACAACCCTCCACGCTTACCTCCTGAGAAGGCAGACTGTAAAATCCCCAAGACTCACCTCTTGTGCAAGAAAAAATCTCTGGGCCTAGTACAACTGTGGCTGATCCCCTGAACACTACAGTAAGCTTAGTAACAGTACTACTCACAGCAAGAACTGTAGTGCCAAAGAGAATTCCCGTCCCTTAGATGTGGCTTTATATACCCCCCTCCCCTTCCCTGACTACCTTATGACCCTACCCTACTCTCACCACCTCCCCCTTCCCTACTAACCTTCCTTCCTTAACTACATTAAAGGAACAGCCTAACACCACACTAGTCTGCTAAGCAAACTTCATTTATAGTAGAAATTGGTTAAATCACAAAACACTGAAAAAAATAAGTGGTTGCATACGCATTTGGTAAAATGCCTATTTGGCTGAAATCTTATTTTGTAGAATGTACTGTACTATAGAAGTAGAAATGTGTGCAGATGTTTAACAAGCCAGTAGTGAAGGTGCTAATTCTTCTTACCTATAGATAAACTCTGCCGGTGTGATTTCTATTTGCGTACCAGTAATGATTTGCTATGTGTGGTCTTTTAACTTTTGTCAGCAATTGTGTGACCGGAGATATTTAAGTAAGCTGGGGACAGGGTGAAGGTGAGCTTTCTTTCCTACAAAACACTTTTTAAGTTATTTTTTTCTTTTGACTTTTTCAGTTCATCTTTTTACTTTTTGTGCAGCTGCATCCCTTGCCTGTGGGCTATTTAAAGTATAACAAAAGATTGACTTGGCTGCTAATTACCTAATTTTGACTATATCTGGTATAATCAGTGATACTACATAGAAGGTCTACACAATGCAGAATCAATGTTAATTAAGGCATTGTACAGCACAAACATAGTTAAGACATGTATGTATTCAAGCACAGCTGCATAATAGCATTTAAAATATGTTGAATGATAATGTAACTGGAGAAAACTTGCTGAATTTGTGGCACAGCATTCTCTGCATTAGCCCAAGCCATATGAATTACAAGTTAATGTCAAGAAAGCAAGCGTTTGGTACACTAATATTCCTGGTTGATATTACTCATAGGCATGTGACCAGCAGCCAAGTACAAGTGCAAGGCTTAATACTCAGTGTCTGGAGATAATACTAAGTTATTGATTCCCAGATCCCTAAACACTGGATCAATTTTCAAGAGTGTGCTGTCAGCGTGATAGTTACAAGGAGAGTCATGCCTGCCTAAGGGTGCAATTATACATTTTTGACATTTAGTTTTAGTCCATGGTTTTGACATCAGCTATTTGTTTGGGAAGGCCCTCTTGGAGGATCTTGGTGTTCTGTGGGAGTTTATGGTGGCACCGAGTTTGCAGTCATCTGCATCCATGTGGTCAGCCAAAACCCCTTAATGTTAGATCTGACCTCTGAGAAGTAGATGTTAAAGAAGAGTGGCCCAGTGACTGAACTGTGGGGTGCACTACTAGTGACAGGCTTTCTGGAAGAGCTAGAGCTGCACACTCTAACTTCCTGTGTTCTGTTTGTGAGCCAGTTTGCTGTCCAGTACATTACATTGACGTTTGACAGTGAGAGGACTGGACAGTATGGATATGCAATTTCCTAACTTCTCTGTAGTTATCTTGGTGGATATGGGCATCCTGAGACAATGTAGCAATTGTCTCACATTTACTCACAACCACTTAACCCTTAAAGAAGTAGAATCTGTATGTGAGAGATGTACTTTATTATTTATTATTTATTTAACATTTTTTGCCGGGAAAGTCCGACTTGGAACAAAGCCAATTTTCAGAGGAGGCCTGGGGAGAAACGCTCCAGATGCATGTTTTTGTAAAGGTTACACAATGACACTGGAAGCCAAACTCTTTCATACAAGCACACATCAGTTTATTGAAACCATGCACACAACACCTTCCTTACACAGCACACAACACACCCATAGACTAACGTATGCCGGCGTACTTAAAAGCAGTCTTCTTAAACAATAAAGATAGCCTAGGCCACTTGTTGTCAAAGCTATGCCTCAGCAAGCCCAAAGGCACTCAGATTAAAACAACATTTGACACCACACATCCTGTCACTCCCAGTGGAGCCCCAAACACTAAGCCACTAAGGCAAGCAGACACACTTACAAGGACTCTTTTCATAGGAGACTCCATTATAAGACATACTGATGGCCCTCTAACCAGGCTGAACAAGGCGAAGATAATTGTTAGTTGCTTATCTGGAACCAGAGTCTGTCAAAACACACATACACTCAAGTAATTATACCACAGGTATGATGAGTATGATTCCATAGCAGTCCATGTAGGTGTAAATGACCTGCGATATATCTCCAGGGACTATATGAAGAGATACATTATAAAGCTTTCAGACTATATGGCTCAGGCTGGTATGAGCCTAGCATTGAGAAAATATCATCATCACAGAGGATGATGCCACAACATAAGCAAAAAATGATTGATTTCAACAACTGGCTGTCTTTTTGTCATGCTAAAGGGATCCAATATTTGTCGTCTTGGGTGGATATGGTTAACAGACCACATTGCTTTGCCTAAGAAGGTCTGCAGCTTTTCCCACTAGGCTTTCAAATACTGGCTAAAACTTTATCCAGCCACATAGTGTTTTTTTAGGCAATGCCAAATTGACAAACCTACTGACATAGCAAAATCAACTCAACTGAACCTCAAGGTGTTACTGCTCAGTGCCAGGAGCCTAAATAAAATACTACACTCCCTCCAGCCTCTCCACATATTTGAGAATGTAGACATTTGTTCAGTTAAAAAGACATGGTTTAAATAGGCAGAGAGTACCCTGGCAGTGCAAGTTTTAGTGCCTTCTGCACCTTTACACCAGTAGCTGCACAGATAAGTGTTGGAGTTCCTCCACGTGCAGATCACCATGGAGAAAATCACATACTATATCCAAGCCAGCTATAGGTCATCATCCATGTTTCAGGAAGCTCACAATGCATACTTAGACCTAGTGGACATGCTTACCATCCATCTTAACATCTTATTCATGGTTGACTTTAATTACTTCTCTATAGACTGTGAATCCTACACAGCCTCAGATCTACAGGTACAGAGATTCCTATACTTCGTAAATACAAACGCCCTTGACCAACCAGTGAATACGCCCACTAGAGGCTCCAACATACTGGATCTCATGCTCACAAATATTGGAAAAAGCTGCATCACCCCAATGTCTCATCCTGCGTGGTAACGTCCGATCATAAAGCTCTCTCCTTTGAAATCAGATTCAACTCCATAATCCCATAAAACACAGTAACAGTTAGGAACTATTCCAAGGTAAATTACTGTTTATTAAGTGACTGTTTGCCAAAATTCAGTGCCCTTCCAAACTCCAAGAACACTGCAGCCTATGCTGAATTGCTGTCAAAAACTCTGTACAACAATAGCGATGGCTGCACAGAGGTTGCAGTACTTACCAGAAGGACTAGCCCCAGAAACAAACCACCATTGTGGCACCCCAAATTAAACAGGACATACAACAAAATGAAAAAAAATGGCAACAATCATTAAGGTTAATTTCCATAAAGATAAAACCTCTCTCATCAAACTAAATAGGCATGTAAGAGGGCTAATTAGGTCAAGTAAAGCTAACTTCTGGTTGAGATAGCTTCCTAGTAGAAAGATAACCATAAGGCCTTTTTCGGCTATGTCAAAAACCTCAAGGGCAGCAGAAACCAATGTGCTGAACTGGTAGTTAATGATGCCCCAGTCACCAAACCTGGTGACATAGCAAACTTGTTAGTGGACAAATTCATTTCCAACTTTACCCCCCCCTCACCTACAACCCCCCCCCAAAAAATATGCTCAAACATAACCCCTCTCACTATAATTAGAGAGCATGTACTGGCTGCACTCGATAAAGCCAAGAACACAGCCTCAGTGGGCCCCAATAACATCCCAAGACACTCCTGAACAGTCTAAAATATGACTTCTCAGGACCCCTAGACTCTCAATTTAGCTATAGTCTTAAAACAGACTTTTTGCCACGTGAATGGAGGACTGTGATGATCACCCCCCTTCATAAGAGAGGACCTTCAACACATCCTGGAAACTACAGATCCACTAGTCTGACTAGTCTTATTTGCAAAGCCACGGAAATAATTATCATGGAAATTATCAACAAGGACATAGGAGGCCTCCAGACACTGGATCCATCCCAGGCTGGCTTTGTCAAAGGAAGGTCATGCTTTTTGAATCTGGTTAACATCTTTGAAATGGTCACTAAAGGAATGGATGAGGGGAAAATGGTACATACTGCCTACCTAGATCTGGTAAAAACATTTGATATAATACCCCACTCAGGCATTGTTAATAAACTTATGGAACTAGGTATAAACCCCTGGATAGCTAGTTAGCTCACTGATAGGACCCAGGAGGTTTGAATCAGTGATGCCACCCTCCATAAAGAGGCCAGTCACCAGTGAAGTCCCCTAGGGCTCTGTGCTAGGTCCACTCCTTTTTGGAAACTACTTTTCAGATGTCAAAGTCAGTGTCAAAGGCCTCTGGCTAACTGAGTTTGCAGATGATTACAAACTGAAATTAGTCATTGAATCCCCCAAGATTTGAAGACACTTCAGGAAGGTCTAATACAGACAAATGCTTGGTGTCAAAGTCATGCCTTAAAACTCAGTACCAAGAAATGCATTATAATACCTTTTGGGAAGTCTGCCTCCCTGGGTAACCATGACATCAATGATGCACCTCTCAAATTTGATTCACTAGTCAGGGATCTGGGAACTCATTTAGATAATAATCTACCCTTTGACCAACATGTGGTCAAGATAGTAAGAAAATTCTACTATGTGGCTAAAATTATAAGTTAGGGCATGGCATCTAGGTCAAAAGAAGTCATTATGCCACTGTACCCAGCCCTCATTAGACTCATCATAGAGTATAATGCCCCCCCTCAGTATGTACCTCACCAGACCCAAGCAGCAGCTGGAACATCTACCAAGGTTCCTTACAAAAAGATCACAGAGAGCAAACACAATGTCCTACACTGATCTTTTCAGTGCCCTGAATTTTACTCTGTATCATATAGACTTTTGAGAGGTGATCTTTAGCTGGCATACAAGACACCCCTAGACTCTGTTTTGATGAACGTTTTGCACATCCACTAAACAAACAGCAAAAATGGAAAAAAATAACTGTTGGATTAAATGACCTAAATTTTGCTACTAACATAAATAAGACATGTTGGAGAGTCAGATATGTTTCTCAAAGAAGTCTCATTCTTTGGAACAGGGTCCCCATACATGTGTAGCAGAGTTCCTCCTTATCCCTATTTAAGTGCATCTTGGACCAATAGATGGGTAATCAGAAATTCAACTCTGGTCTGGCACTTATGTCTCTGATGGACAGAAGCAGTCAGTAAATCACCCCTATATAAATCAAATTTGTAGGCCACATTTGGATTGCACGGCTAGGCTTATAAGGGCCTTAGTAGTCGTTAGACTAGTATGCACCTATGAACGTTTGTATGATACTTGAGTGTTGGTTGGTGTAGGACACCTTTGCAAGGTTTTGATATGAGGTGTGCACTCTTTTACCCCATTAGTTCAGTAAGTTTTTCTAAGAAGTCAACCAGGTTAAGTAGGCAGGACATGCCCTTGACAAATCTGAACTGGACTGGGTCAAGAGTCTGTAGGTTACCTATAGTCTTATTAATTAATTCCATAATGATCCCTTCCATAGCCTTACAGATGAGACTGGTCAAACTTATAGAGCTGTAGTTACCTATACTTAAACTGTGGCAGTCCAAATTAAATATGCTGCCACTGTACAATATAAAGAATAATCTAAAAGGTTTTAACAATTTTCACCGACAAATCCTGTTTTAGTTATTAAGACTTAGTAAGGTATAAAACATCACAGACCACACAAAATATCTAGATATCCAGTACAGTGCTTGTATAATCATAACAAATTTCTTTACAAACTTTGTGTTCCCATATGATTCTGGCATTCTGCCACATTCATCAATAAACGCAGGCATTCTGCTTTCAAAAAGTTCCAATGATTTTTTTTTTTTTTTTTTTTTTTTTTTTACAAAATATAAACTCGTTTTGTGAGTACAGGGGAAGTGAGACTTAAGAATGGCTAATATTTTTTGGGTAGTCATTGTATCATATTACAATGATTTTTTTTACTTTTGCTGTTCTGAAGATATTGGTTGTAGATGATTCATCATCATCAGTCCCCTTTTCCCATTTTCTACATGGGGTTGGGGTGTTGTGTCAACTGTCACCATATCTTTCAATTCAATGCTACCCTTCTGCTTTTTTTGGCACTAATGCCTCACTGACACAGATCTTCTTTTACACAATCCATTCACTTCTTTGTTGGATTGTCATTGTTTCCCCTTGTCTTTTTCCTCTCTGTCCCAAATCTTCTTCACCAGATTATCTTCTGCATTTCTGCATGTGGCCAAACCACTGTAATATGTTCTCCCTCATCTTTTTTGCAATTGGAGATTCTTTGGCTTCTGATGATTTGGACTTCTCTCTTAATTACAGATACTCAGTTTTGATTTTCTAAAGAGCAAATGTTTGTTTGTGTCTTTCGGCTTTTCCCAGTTAGGGGTCGCCACAGCGGAACTCCGGTCCGCTAATGATTGGCAGTTGATTTTTACGTACCAGCTTGCCAGGCCTGACACACAACCTTCAACGAAGGTACACCCATTCACGCATGTCTCCATGGAGAAGACACTCTAGCTGAGAATCGAACCGGACAGCGTCTTACTGTGAGGCAACAACGCTACCGCAGCACCACCACCGCGGGTCTCTAAAGAACAAATATATACATTGTAAATATAATACTTTCTGTTTTACTTGTTTCACCTCTGCACTTTTTTCACTAAAACTCACTTTTATATTTGTTCATGTTTGTACTGCATATATTACATTAAATTTTGGACTGCATATATTGCACTGCCTTTTGTTTTGTATACATTGCATTATTAGTTATATTGTATATATAACATTATCTCTGGGATTCATTAACAATCGTGTAGGCTTCATGCTAAGCCTAAAAGATTTAAACGTGTTCGCAAGATGAGTAGCAGCGCTAATCAAATAATATGCATGCTGCTCATTACACCTACACATTTGAAAGCACATTTCTGTGGACAGCAATAGTGTTTTCAGCCATGGAAAGGTGCTTGCAAGCACAAGCACAGAATGTAAACAAAATGGCTTGCCTGTAGGCAGACCTAATACAGCATGCACTGTAGCACAGAAATACTGAGGGCAAGTACAGAGAAAAGAATTCTGAAGGAGGAGAAGTGAAATGGGGGAACTGTACACAAATAGCACTGGCTGCATTGCAGAAGTAATTAAGAGTGGAGCTGGGAAACTGCACTCAGATACTGGAGGCAAATGTGCTGAAGTTCCAAAGAAACATTTCTTACATAAATCCTACCATATTGGTGCAATGATAATTAATATCAATGACATTACCTGACATATGCACACAAATAAAAACAGGCATTCTAACAAAGGATGCATGATGGCATAAAGCTGAAGTATAACAAAAGGGAGTTAATGTGATATCCATGTTAATAAAATGCTGAGTTGAGATAACAGTTAGCAAGGACAGAATATACATTATTGAATAAATACATAGACTGCAGTTATTGCACATGATATATATATATATATATATATATATATATATATATATATATATATATATATATCTGCGTGTGTGTGTGTGTGTGTGTGTGTGTGTGTGTGTTTGTGTATAAATGTTTACTATCAAAAATACAAGCTTCACAAAATAATCTGGTTGACATACTGAGCCATAATGTCGATGTACTCCATATTAATTCACTACGTGAATGAAATTAAAAATATTATTGCAAGACATTGGAACACCTTAATAGTAGACGTTGATGTAAAAGAAGTAGTGGGTGAAAAAACATGTTTTGTGTATAAGATGGGTATGAATATCAAGAGGTTATTACAACAAGGAACATCGGACACCAAAGGATGTAAGATAAAGCCACTAGTAGGTGTGGGTCATGTAATCAGTGTTCAGTTATAAATGAAACAGAAGGGTGCAGACTGGATGACATAAACAAGACCTACATAAAATTTAGAAAAGGAAATTGCAACAGCAGTAATATTATTTACCTGGCAAAATGCATATCCTGTTCTGCCTTTTACATAGGCAAGACTGAAAGACAATTTAGAAAACGCATATATGAGCATTTGTATAAAATAAAGGTTAAAGATACAAAGAATGCACTTTATAGACATATTAGTAAACAGGGTGAGAAACATAGTTTTAGGTTTGCTATAATAGATCAGGTCAATATTACTACCCATGGAGGTAATTATAAAGCCTTGCTAAGTAAAAGAGAAAGTGTATGGCAGATACGTACAGATGCAACCAGGGAACCTGGTATCAATGATTATATATCTATTAAACCCTTTCTGTTGTTGCAATAAAGAATTGAAAATATTAGTTTATAACATTAGATAAATACTAGTGACATTGTGTAACAACGTATTTATAGTTTTAAAGTTACTATGATGCATTGTTTAGGTTATTTAACATAGATATTAATTCTTTATAGCAATACAATTAGTACATATGCATATGTATTTAATGGTGTTTTCTAAGAATCCTAAAGATGATATTTGTTATTTATATATGAGTCTTTTATTTTTTTTATATACATATTTTTTAAATCAGAGTAAAGTAATGTAATTTGATGTTAATACATTGTTTTTAATTATCATAGTAAATACAATACGACAATATGATTTGAATATATGCACTAGCACTTTAAATATCAGGATATATTATTGGCGCCAAAAAGTTTTTAAAAGGAAGAATTTAAACTGTGGTTATTCTGAGGATGTCTGCTTATGCAGATGAAAGCGCTTAAATGTATCACACTTTGGATTAGTTTTTATTGATGTATTGTTAATAAACGCTCAGCCTTGTTCGAGCCATGGTCGTCTCGCTGCTTTTTATAAACATAGCTTAGACGGTGGTGTGCCGTCTTTTAGCTTGATATTCAGGTGTTGTCTTGGAACAACATACAGAATGTTGTCTCATTCCCTTATGCCAGAGGAGAACACTTACTACAAATGTTATGTAAGGAAAATGTAATCACATGTCATCATTACTCTGAATAAAAGCATTGCAATGTGAAAAATTATCACAGCTTTTTGTAAGAGGAATTAACATCTATATGTGTACACAGTGCATATGTTAGACAACAGTGTCAGTGATATGTATATTCACAATAAAACTAACACAAAGTAGTCTTAGCAGTAATGGCTGAATTTTAACTAACTACCTTAGATCACAAGCAACAACTTAGTGTCAGAATCGCATGTGCCACCTGACATGCTGTGGTACAACTGTGACACAGTTGAATAGGTGACATCACCATTGTTTATTAGTTGGATGTTTATGCTAAAAAGTGGTCAAAGGACATGATATCACTGTACAGCTCCACATCATATATGTATTTGAAGAGTGGTCTGCATAATATGAGAGTGAAAGACACACTCATAGCTGGCCTCGTACCTCCTACCTATATAGGTAGACAGTGTAAAAAGCACAGTAGCTAAGTCACGCATCACAAGGAAGTCATACTTTGAGATATTGCAGTTATGGAAGCATTATGTAATTATTGTATTGTCAAAAAGGTTATTTTTCCTGACCATGCTATAATTTGCTAGTTTAACACTGTGCCAGTGTAAATACATCTTATAAGTGATAGTATAAATAAATGTGATTGTGAGGTACCCAATTCTATATGATAGCAATCATGGCCATACAATTTAAGCAAAGATGGACTCAAACCACCTACCTGTCTAGTTAGACAATCTATACAGCACATTATCAGCAGCTAGTGCCACAGCAGAATTGTGTGAACACGTGAAGGGATGACATCAGCAGTCTATTGTCAAGGTGATGTGTGTAGTAAAATGACTTTTATAGCCATCTGGGGTTGTAAATGTTGCCACTGAAAATATATGTAATCCAATCCAGAATTCATTTACAGTCACACACACAGTGATAGAAGTTAGTCACTGCTGTATTTGAACCTTCTACCTATCTATTTACACATTCTAGAGAACACTGTATGAAATGCAAGTGCCACAGAAGAAGGCTTTTAAAGTGTGAGCGTGCACTTTAGAAAGAATGCCCTCATCAGTGTTTTGCAGAGAAGATGCTGTGAAAGGTAGGATAAGGGAACAGTGGAGTCATCTAGCAGTTTAAAGTGTGGCTCCCGACTAGAAGTTCATTGAGCACAGATGTGTTGCAGGTCATGCTCACCCAATACTATAACTCCCCCACCCCCACACAATTCTGCTATTGAACTTTGAACCTCTCATTTATCTAGTTATACAATCTATAAAGGAAAGTATTAGTTGAAAGCACCACAGAAGACATCTAATGCTTAAGGGGAAAAAGTGCACTTTTCACAGAATGACCTCATCAGTGTGCTGCAGAAGGGATGTTTCTGTTAAAAGTGATTCAAGGGAGCTGTGTGTAAAGTTATATGAATTCCCCTCATAGGAAGAGTTACACACAGACATGTGCACACATGTTTCCATCAAACCTTCTATCTATCAAGTTACACAATCTAGACATCACAGCATTAGTTGCAAGTGCCAGAAGAGAACTCTGACTCTTAAAAGGAGAGAGTGCACTTTTGACTGGATGACATCATCAGTGTGTTACAGAGAGGATGTTTCTGTTAAAAACGGGATAAGGGAGCTGTGTGTAAAGTTAATGAATTGCCCCCAGGGGAAATGAATAAAGCACAGCGTATTATACACAATCAAGATTTTCATGTCAAGCATCGAACCTTCTACCTACCAAGGTAAATAATCTAGAAAGTACAGTATTAAGGGCAGGTGTCACAGGATAAAACTGAGTTTAATGGTATGAAAAAGCACATATGTACTTGTTGAAAATCTACTGTTTGAAACAGATGGTACTGTTCATTATAGGTTTTGGGATAAATACATATGTGTGCACAGGACAATGTAACAGCACTGTAATTGTCCCATGTAACATCATGCTTCTCTACTACGTTTTAATTACTGTCCTTTATGCACATCGCATTATTCTGAGGGACATGTACCTGTTTCACAGTATGGGATTCCAAAGAAATTCACACTTGTAAACCAGTAGATTATCAATCAAACTTTCTTGCCACTTCATTCCAGGATGATTGCTCACTAGTCTCATGGTTGCACAATGTGATTTGACAAGAAAATAGACATGTTAACCAACATTGTAATACAGTTGCAAGTGTAACCATTAGAGAACAGATATACATTAACCGACTTTGGGTCAACATCACTCTGAAATCAAGACAACTTGTCAAAATTCAATACAGACATATAAATGTTGTTCAACCTACACAAAGAATTATTTGTCATGTTTATTTTATTTACTTGCTGCCAGACGAGCAGCACTGCCAAGCTCAATTGCACTGCTGATGGCAAAGTGTGAGTGCATGCATAATCATATCTTGAGGTGTTGAACTTAGAATGGGAATTACCAGTAGTCTGCGGTGCTTTGTACTAACGTTCACACAAAGAAGTATTATACACACATATAACCATGTGAGAATGTGATGGAATTCAAAAACGATATGTGTTATTGTCATGTTTCAGGTGTCATGATTCACACAGGTTGTCATGACAGTGGCATTTAGTCAATCCTTACATGTGTGCTACACTTGTATTATAATACACATGATGGACCAAACATGTTATTTCTGGTGGAACCATGGCTTATAGAAACAATTTTGAATCAAAGAGGTTTATTGGATGACACAGAATTGGTGGAAAGTGTTCAGCAGATGATGACAGGAATACACAATACAGACCTAATAACGTTAGTGCATGTTTCATTTCTGCACATATTTGTGTTGTGTTACTGTTTGCTTTATCAGCATAATTATTCAGGCAAGATCTGTACAAGACAGGCTTCACAATAGGTAGCAGGCACATTAATATAGTAGCAGGTTAATGTTGTGTTAAGAAAAGGTCATGCAAAACATTCTAAAACAGTTTTCCACCCATCTAGATTTGAACATTTAAAGCATTCAAAGAAATAAAATTAATACCCGAGTATTATTTAAGCACACCACATAGGAAGTCATACTTCAGAAAGCTCACTTGTGACCACAGATTTCAGAAAAGAAGAATGTATGTATTCATCTTCATTACCCCATTGACAACTATAATCCATGCATTCAACTTTTCAGCTTGTTGTAAAGTATATTAAACTGAACTAAACATACCTAAGTACCGCAGCATGAAGCACAACAGAGTAGTTTGCCCTAAGGCAATATTTCACAAGATATTGCCATAAGTTGTGTACTTCCATTTAGCATAAGTTGCAGATGGTGCCTGATGCCAGACATTGTGCAAATGCAGAAGTGAAAGACTGATGACACAGAAGTGAAAAGATACCTTGACAGGGTGAGATGGCAGGGACAACGTAGAAAGAAGCAGGATGATGGTGGCTCATAATAATATTATACATAAAAATAGTGTGCCAAAAACAATCAGTAACACTTAGCCTGGATTAGATCCTTGAAAGTAGTCAAAACATCTTGCTGTACATATGAGCATTATCTCATAATGCCACAAAGGAATTCATGCCATTAAAATAACACAGTTGAAGGACAATGACAACTTACTGAAGCAGAAGGGGTGAACAGAAAGAGACTGAGACAGGTGCAGAGAAGAATAGCAACAGTATGTTTTGTGGGACTTGTAGGAATATCTATGTTTTGTGTTACTCTACTTATTAAATTATTGCTCAGCTGTCATGCTCTGTACAGTAAAATGTGCTTGCTACAAGATGAAATAAGGGATAGAAGAGTGCAACAGACATTAAGACGTAAACAGGATAAGGGTGGCTTAAAAATTCTCCCTGTTGGAGCTGCAATGTTTTGACAAATGATGTCTCGCTGCACTATTCAAATGGTATGTTACTGAATGTTGTATATAGAGAGAAATGCAGATTTTTGAAGTTAACTATTTGACAGAAATATGAAATGTCATGAAATAATAACTGGACCTACAGTTGATGCAAAAACATCATTCTATAAACAGAGTAATTATCTTAACACTTCACACAGGAACTTCTAGCTCATTCATACCAAAGCAACCTAAGATTTGTTAGAATAACTGTTTCAAAGTGCCGCCTTTACCCTGTATACCCATAGTGCAGCAGATTTAAGCGCAATTGCATGAAAGTAACCACATCACTCTGTCTGAAACTGAAATCTTCAGCTTTTGCAATAGGAAGGTAAACATTCTCTGTCACTCATCATTGTTGCACTGAGCCAACCTCAGTGCAAATGCTGAGGACATAAAGTGAAGGCTTTTTCATGGGCCATTTCTGGCCATGTGTGTTGTATGTAAATCTACTTTTGACCATGTTAAACATGTGAAAAAGGGTGGATAGGACAGTGGTGAAAATGAAGTAGGCATGCAGAGGGTAGGACATGTAGGAAAGAATACAGGAATTTGCAGGAGAGTGGTAGGATAGCACCATAACTATTTCCTCACAACATAAATGAACAATTGTACACTCAGTTTCATGAACTAGGAGATTCTCTACATCAGTGATGGGTGACAACAGAATAATGTTTTATGGCCAATTGGACAAAATCAAGTGTGTCAGGATGACATATAGGTGAAGTAGAAACCTAGGTATGGGAAGGATTTTTTTTGTTGGACAAGGTGAACATTTTTTGGGGTGGAGAGTGCAAGAGGTGCTTAGGAATGATGGGGTCAGGTAGGTGGGGTAGATTAGAAAACATGCACAGACATACAGGACATAGAAGACAGACAGGGATAATGATGAAGACAAAATGTTGGGGGCTGCCATGATTGGAGATAGTTAAGGGACATTGGAGTTGCATTCACATCAGGCTTAAGAAAAGTGAGAATCTAATCCTCACCCTCAAAACTGTCATCACTGTCTCATGTATCAGCTGCCTGGGTCAGTGTTGGGTGTGGCATCATTTTTTGCAATATGACACATAACCTCTTCAATCCTGCTGATAAGTGCACCAAGGCCACCCTCCAGGATGTCCTCCACCAGCCCTGTCAGCTCCTGCTGTGTGACAATGTTGCCACCTTCACTAGTACTGCTGCCAGAGGGTACCTCTGCATCAGCAGTTGAGGCAGAGCTATCTGACATGAATTGAGCAGGTTGGGCAGATGTTGTGGAGGTAATGCTGAGAGGTTGTGAACTCAAAATGCTGGGTACCTGTGCTGCCATCTGTGGAGTTATGGCAGGTAAAGCCACAATGGTCAGTCTACCTCTCTGTGCTGTTGGTCATTTTGTTTGCAGCAGCAAAGTATGCAAATAGTAGACTGTTGATAAATTATACCCCCCCCCAAAAAAAAAAGAGAGATAAGTTGGGAGACAAAAAAGAGATAATTAAATCCAGAGCATGTCATTATTTTTTTCCATATACTTTTGGCAATATGTAAACTATTATGATAATTTACTATTGTACACTTTTGCCACATCCATATATGATGTGAAGGTATTAATGAGTCATAAAATAAACAAGTCTTACTACTTATACTAGTATATAAAAAAGAACAGCCTTTATTTCCTTGTGATGGATAGGATATATACATTAAAATGTAATAACTGCAGTTACAATGTTTGAATTGTCCCTGACATATTATTACTGTTAATATTTTAGAAATAATATCCAATAATAAAATCTAATTGCTACTTCTGGGTATTGAACCCACACTCACCTAAGCTGTTGTTCTCATTACCTAATGCAAGCAACAAGAGTTATTGGGGAAGGCATAATGCTTGTTATAAAGGTTTAGGTATTTCTGCTCAAGATTCTAGTGACTGAAGGACTGAAATAGTTATCTGGCTTGAATTTGAACCTGAGTCATACTTACCCCATGCCTCTCTGAAGTGAACTAATCTCTCCTGGTGCACCTCACGGTTTGCTGCTATTTCCTCTCCAACTGTACAGTACAAAAAAATATATATATTTATATATATATATATATATATGTATATATATATATATATATATATATATATATATATATATATATAGCTAGCAAATGTGGGGCTTGTGACTACTGTAGTTAACATTTTAGAAACCCCTAAGGTTAGATTGGGTCCATATGAAATTGAAGTTTTTTTGGCCCCAGGTTCATGTATAACCACAGGTGTTGTCTATTTAGCCTTATGTAAGGCCTGTGAAAGTTTTTATGTAGGGAAGACGGAAAGGAGGTTAAACCGTAAGATTTATGAACACTGTTACAGCATTACAAAAAAAGATGAAAAGAATGCCCTTTTTAAACATTTTAACTGTAATCCTTCCCATTGTTTTAGGTTTGCTGTTTTGGAAGTAGTTAATATGGATTTTAGAGGAGGGGATTGGATGAATAAATTATTAAGGGCAGAAACTAGGTGGCAACTTAAGTTGAATGCCACAGAATTTCCAGGTATTAATGATGCCATCAGTATTAAACCTGAACTCAGGTTCAGAGCTACAAAGCTGTAATATAATAGTTTTATTTTTTAATATTTATAGGTGTTTTTTAAATAATACCTTTGTTTTATATGTGTATATAACAACGTGTATTTTACAGTGCCACTTTAAATGTTAATTAATTGTTAATCAGAATCATTGCCAAAAAGTATAAAATGAGATGAGACCATGGAATTTTGTTCTGAAGAAGTCATTTGATGAAAGCGCTTGACTATTGTGGATTATCTTTGTGGATTTTATTCACTTTTTGTGTTTTTAAAATAAATATTTTCTGGGTTGTAGTATATTGGCTCCAGAAGTGGATATTTCCTTATATATATATATATATATATATATATATATATATATATATATATATATATATATATATATATATACATAAGCATAATTAATAACTTTGTTGGTTGGCTAACTGCTTAATCCCATATCATACACAGGTTATGGGTCAATATACTTACACAACTGAGTGGTCTTTGCTGTCCTAAATTCAGCCTCCCATTGGCTTAAGGGGTCCTACTTGTGCTTCTTAAGGTTACTACAGTTGTGACAACATTGTCGTCCAATGCATGGAATGCCTAATGCACTAGAAACAGCCTTGGCCAAGCTATTCCAAGCCTCAGCCTTATAATGAGACCTGGTATAATCCACCTGCAGCAGCCTATGGCTGTATTACCTCACGGGAAGTGCCACAAAAATCCTGGACTCAACACTCCAAGTTTGTGATCTAAGTTTAACACTATTCTCTCCATTACTCTACCAGTGGGGGAATTGGGAAAATCAGAACAGGACAAAGTAGAAAAAGAGATAAATATTGTCAAAGACAATGATATATGTTTTTGTTTCGGAGATTTTAGCATATTTAATTATACTAGTTTTAAATTAGAAAAGGAACATTTCTTATTGTTTTCCAGGGGGATGAAATATGACCCCAACACCCAATTGTACATAACTGATTATATTGTGGAACTCAAATTGTTTATGCAGAAACTTAATTTGGCTTTATATTTTCATGACAATGATTGTGTACCAATGAATAAACCCTTCAAAAAGGGTAGTACATTTATTTCTCCCATGAATACTACCCTAGCCACCTATTAGAAGGTACTGACTGAAGAATTATATAAGTTTTACAATTTGTGTAAAAATAAGAAGGAAAGGAGAAACAATTTGAGCAAAAAAGAGTTTGTTGTTTTAAAACAAATATAGGAGGATCATCATATTCAGGTTATGAAGCCAGACAAAGGTGGGGGGGGGGGTAGTCATATATGACACACAAGAATATACATACAAATTGCATACCATCTTACTCAATTCAGGAAATTATGAAATTTCCTCTCTTAATGAAGTAAATATAGGACATCATAAGATTGATTTATATTTAGAAGAGTTTCTTCTGGACAATAGGACTGACCTTGACTTATACAATTTTTTAAGGGTCAAATCCCGGTGTTAGCCACCATTGTTGGGATACCAAAAGTACATAAACATTTAGAGGATCCACTTTTTGACCCATTATATCTGGCAGTAAATCTAAAGCTTTCCCTTTTGGCAAAATAACAGACATTTGGCTCAAGCCAGTATATAAAAAGGTGTCCCATATAGTTGTTGATTCATGGGACTTCTTGAGTCGGTTAACTACTGACAAATGTAAGGAGGGAGTGATATTTATAACCACTAATGTAATAGATCTTTTTTCATGTATTCCAGAAAAGGATGGGATAAAGAGGTTTAAGAAAAGTATACAAAAATATGGTGAATGTTCATGGGATAGAACACTTTTATTAATAGAATTTATGGAAATTGTTTTAAAACATAATTATATCTTTTTTGAGGGTGAGTACTACAGACAATGTAATGGTGTGGCTATGGGTGCAGCTTGCGCACCAATTTTTGCAAATCTAGTTCTATTAAATTGGGAAGAAGAATGTGTTTTTAAGAGCCAGTGGTATAAGTATATGAATTGTTTTGTATGATTTCTGGATGACATTTTTATTTTATGGAATGGTTCTTTGTATGAATTAGAAATGTTCTTTAATTATGTAAACACATCTTGTGAATATCTGAAATTCACACACAGTTTTGATCAAAAGGGTATATCATACCTCGATACATATATACCCATAGTTAATAATCAGTTCTGTTCCAGAATACTTAGGAAAAGTACCTTTAGTAATGCATACTTGCATTATTCCAGCTGCCATCCTTATAGTAAAAAGGTTAGTATTATAAAGGGACAATGTATTAGGACAGCAAGAATTACGTCAGATTTTAATGACATGGTTAAAGAACTGGATTTCATTGGGAACATGTTCAGTAAAAGAGGATACCCCACAGATCTCATTAACAACACCATTAAATATGTCAAGGGGGAATGGGGTAAAAAATACAAACCCCATATTAAGAGAAGAAGTAAGCAAACTTGAAAACAAGAATAACAACACTGAGAATAATGTAAACCTGTTTCCACGAGCATATATACTACAATATGGTAACCATTCTAAAGAAATACAAAAGATACTCACATCCAATTGGAATATTATGAAAACGGATGAGAGTATTTATACGCTTTTAGGAGAACATCCCATATTTGTACATAAAACTGGAAGCAATCTTATGAGCAAGTTTGAGAGGAAGGTAAATAACAATGGTACTTATAAAAAAATGGGAGGTACACATAAATGTGGGCAATGCAATCGGTGCTTTGCCATTATGGAAGATGTTACTTTAACATTGGAAGACATGAATTATACAGTATTAAGGTTCAAGAATGGGAATTGTTGGACACAACATGTGATATATTTAGCAAAATGTACAAAATGTTCTTGTTTTTATGTTGGTAAAACGGACAGATGTTTAAGAAACATAATATATGACCACTATTACTGTATTAGGAAGAAAGATGTAACTAATGCCCTATACAGACATTTGTTTAAAAGTCCATGCTGTGAAATGTTCAAGTTTGCTATTTTAGAGCATATACTAGTCAATCCCAGAGGTGGTGATGTTAGAAAAAAACTAGGTGAGAGAGAAATTAAATGACAAATCTTTCTTAATGCAACAGGAATTAATGACAGTATATCTATCAAGCTCATTTTAGAATCAAAAGGTTAATATGCACATTCAGTTTATGCTTAATATATATATGAGTGGTAGAAAGTTTGCATAGAATTGTATATGGTTTTATAAGATATAGGTAGGTTTTATATAAATATATTGTAAATTGTGACTGTTTTTAATGAGAGCACTGTGCACTTTAAGAAACTAGTATTGTTTTAATTGATTTACTTGATTATATTATGTGTTTGATTGGTTAGGGGAGTATATAACCCAGAGTTGAACTTCTTATTGTGTTCTGAAGAAGTCTACAATGTTAGATGAAAGCGCTTAACCGAAGTGTTTATGTATATAATAAATAGTTTTAAAATCAAGCCATGCAGTTCTTCTTGGATCGTATCACCGACAACAGCAAATTAATTTTTTGACTGTTTTATCAGTTGTCCTTCACTGCCTTTTGACTTTTCATTAGTTGTGTTTGGGTGAATGGATTCTCTTGATGAGCTTCCATCTATTTTTTCACCTCAGAGAAGGGACGAAATTCAGAAATTGCAGTCTGAGATGGCTATAATTAAGGGCGAGCTCACCAGGCTTATAGATCTTATCAGCCATCCTGAGCGGAGGAACGAAGGAATGCAACTGATGATGTCATCGCGTTCAGTAAGTGGAAGTAAAAGTTTGAACTCCATCCCCAACGGCCAGGGAGATGGTGGTTCAGATGTTATCGGACCCTCTTATGGATCCAATGGAAGCAGCAATTTACAGCTTAATCCTTCTGTAGAACAATTAAGAAGGGACAACTATGGATCGGAGGATGAATTTAACATATCGGGAGCAAAACCTAAGCAGATGGTCCCCAAAAAAACTTATTCTGTGGTCGGACAGACCATAACCTCAGGTACTGTTAATCTCCAAGCTACTAAAGTATTTAAACTAAATGAGAACTATAAACAACAGGACTTAGATGCATTTTTTAATTGTAATTACGATTTTGATAATTGTCAGTACAAGGGAAAGACTGATAATAAGGAAACCAATGCCAAAGGGAATGATAAAACGTTAAAAGACTTAATATATGACTTTGGCAAGAAATTAGGGGGACTAAAAACCCCTGCAAATGGACAGTCTGTATCTTAAAAGGTATCTTGAACTGAAAATTGTGCCCATGGGCTTAAGGTTTTTTAAACAGCCCATGGGAGTGGATATGGATGACACCAATAAGCTTGAATGCAATAAGTTATTTGCCAATTTTGGATTCAGTTTTATGGAGTTTATTTTAAAATGTAATGACAAGAAAATATGCATACTTATGACTGAAATTGAGCATTTGAATGCTGTTATTAATAATGACTTGTTGTTCACTGAATTGGAAGGTTTTTATCATAAACAATATGAATGGGTTGACCAAAACTGTAATAAACAGTTTGATAGAAAACTTAAAAAATTAAAAAGGGACATTGACCAGTATGAGAAAAAAAAGGCATATAGGTGGAACAATTATAAGGTCAATATGGAAACAGCAGGGAATGGACAAGATTGTTACAAGCACGGGGATAGGGCATTTAAGAATAAACAATATAATAGTAGAAACTTTGGTAATGGGAATTTTTTAGGAAGAAAGAAAAATACAGGATACAGACAGGAGACACATCCAGCCACAGAACATACGGAATGGAGAGAGACCTACCAGTGGGGGAATTGGGAAAATCAGAACAGGACAAGGTAGAAAAAGAGTTAAATATTGTCAGACACAATGATATATGTTTTAGTTTATGAGATTTTAACATATTTAATTATACTAGTTTTAAATTAGAAAAGGAACATTTCTTATTGTTTTCCGATGAAATATGTCCCCAACACCCAATTGTACATAACTGATTATACTGCGGAACTCAAATTGTTTATGCGGAAACTTAATTTGGCTTTATATTTTCATGACAATGATAGTGTGCCAATGAATAAACCCTTAAAAAAGGGTAGTGCATTTATTCCCCCATGAATACTACCCTAGCCACCTATGAGAAGGTAGTGACCGAAGAATTATATAAGTTTTACAATTTGTGTATAAATAAGAAGGAAAAGAGATGCAATTTGAGGAAAAAAGAGTTTGTTGTTTTAAAACAAATACAGGAGGATCATCATATTTGGGTTATGAAGCCCGACAAAGGTGGGGGGGGGGGGTAGTCATATATGACACACAAGAATATACAAACAAATTGCATACCATCTTACTCAATTCAGGAAATTATGAAATTTCCTCTCTTAATGAAGTAAATATAGGACATCATAAGATTGATTTATATTTAGAAGAGTTTCTTCTGGACAATAGGATTGACCTTGATTTATACAATTTTTTAAGGGTCAAATTCCTGGTGTTAGCCACCATTGTTGGGATACCAAAAGTACATAAAAATTTAGAGGATCCACCTTTTAGACCCATTATATCTGGCAGTAAATCTAAAGCTTTCCATTTTGGCAAAGTAATAGACATTTGGCTCAAGCCAGTATATAAAAAGGTGTCCCATATAGATGTTGATTCATGGGACTTCTTGAGTCGGTTAACTACTGACAAATGTAAGGAGGGAGTGATATTTGTAACCATTGATGTAATAGATCTTTTTTCATGCATTCCAGAAAAGGATGGGATGAAGAGGTTTAAGAAAAGTATACAAAAATATGGTGAATGTTCATGGGATAGAACACTCTTATTGATAGAATTTATGGAAATTGTTTTAAAACATAATTATATCTTTTTTGAGGGTGAGTACTGCAGACAATGTAATGGTGTGGCTATGGGTGCAGCTTGCGCACCAATTTTTGTGAATCTAGCTCTATTAAATTGGGAAGAAGAATGTGTTTTTAAGAGCAAGTGGTATAAGTATATGAGTTGTCATGTTACGATTTCTGGATGACATTTTTATTTTATGGAATGGTTCTTTGTATGAATTAGAGATGTTCTTTAATTATGTAAACATATCTTGTGACTATCTGAAATTCACACAGTTTTGATCAAAAGGGTATATCATACCTCGATACATATATATCCATAGTTAATAATCAGTTCTGTTCCAGAATACATAGGAAAAGTACCTTTAGTAATGCATACTTGCATTATTCCAGCAGCCATCCTTATAGTCAAAAGGCTAGTATTATAAAGGGACAATGTATTAGGGCAGCAAGAATGACATCAGATTTTAATGACATGGTTAAAGAACTGGATTTCATTGGGAACATGTTCAGTAAAAGAGGATAACCCACAGATCTCATTAACAACACCATTAAATATGTCAAGGGGGAATGGGGTAAAAAATACAAACCCTATTAGGAGAAGAAGTAAGCAAACTTGAAAACAAGAATAACAACATTGAGAATAATGTAAACCCATTTCCACCAGCATATACACTACAATATGGTAACCATTCTAAAGAAATACAAAAGATACTCACATCCAATTGGAATATTATGAAAACGGATGAGAGTATTTATACGCTTTTAGGAGAACATCCCATATTTGTACACAAAACTGGAAGCAATGTTATGAGCAAGTTTGAGAGGAAGGTAAATAACAATGGTACTTACAACAATAAAAAAATGGGAGGTACACATAAATGTGGGCAATGCAATCAGCGCTTTGCCATTATGGAAGATGTTACTTTAACATTGGAAGACATGAATTATACAGTATTAAGGTTCAAGAATGGGAATTGTCGGACACAACATGTGATATATTTAGCAAAATGTACAAAATGTTCTTGTTTTTATGTTGGTAAAACCGACAGATGTTTAAGAAACAGAATATATGACCACTATTACTGTATTAGGAAGAAATATGTAACTAATGCCCTATACAGACATTTGTTGAAAAGTCCATGCTGTGAAATGTTCAAGTTTGCTATTTTAGAGCATATACTAGTCAATCCCAGAGGTGGTGATGTTAGAAAAAAACTAGGTGAGAGAGAAATTAAATGAAAAATCTTTCTTAATGCAAAAGTACACCCGGGAATTAATGACAGTATATCTATCAAGCCCATTTTAGAATCAAAAGGTTAATATGCATATTCAGTTTATGCATAATATATATATGAGTGGTAGAAAGTTTGCATAGAATTGTATATGGTTTTATAAGATATAGGCAGGTTTTATATAAATGTATTGTAAATTGTGACTGTTTTAATGATAGCACTGTGCACTTTAAGAGACTAGTATTGTTTTAATTGATTTACTTGATTATATTATGTGTTTGATTGGTTAGGGGAGTACATAACCCAGGGTTGAACTTCTTATTGTGTTCTGAAGAAGTCTACTATGTTAGATGAAAGCGCTTAACCGGAGTATTTATGTATATAATAAATAGTTTTAAAATCAAGCCGTGCAGTTCTTCTTGGATCATATCACCCACAACAGCGAATTAATTTTTTTACTGTTTTACTATTCTCTCCATTGCCAATCATGTTTACAGAAGTCATGCCAATGATATATGTTCGAATTGGTGCCCAATTCAGATCTCACATGAAACAGATTGTGCGCAAAGATGCACAGCCTTGGCAGCTGTATTTGCATAACTGATAACATATGGATTCTTTGGCACTACTCAAATAGCACTAAAGGTGTGAAACATGGCATTGAGATTTGCCATGTGCAATGCTCAACCTACTGACACAAGTTCTAATGTTTATGAATGAAATGTTTAGTGGCTTCGCTTGTAATCCTTGGTGCTTGGAAGCATAAATAATATGAATTGTGACATAGTGTGATGTTGGGACTCACACATAGTTAAAATTATGTTGTACCAGCTGCAAATTGAGCCCATGGGATAAAGAATGCAAAAATTGAAACTTAGCTTTTTATTTCTTATTGCCACAGGATAACTTCCTTTTAAGCATGGCAACTAGAGATATACTAAACTCAGAATGAATGGAAATATACTTCAGAGAGACCTGTATGTGACTTAATGTAGTCCTGGGAAGGCATTCCTATGTAAATGGCAGTATTTCTGTTTGAACATATATTTCAGATGGGTGGAGTCACATGACCTAAGTAATAAAGGTTGGGCTATGTTGCATATATACTTCATAAGACATACTGTCCTAAACACATAGTTAGGATAAGTGATGAGTCACTATGATTATAACAAAACTACTGTGCCCATCATTCATATGACATGCATTTTAATCTGAATATTGTCATTGTCATGGTTAAGAAATTGTATACACATTAGCTTGAGGTTATATATGAAGTATTAATGTTGTTGTGTCTTTCAGCTTTTCCCGGTTAGGGTTCGCCACTGCGGAACTCTGGTCCACTAATGACTGGCAGTAGATTTTTACGTGCCGAGTTGCCAGCTCTGACGCACAACCTTCCCCAAAGGTACGCCCATTCACGCATGTCTCCACACAGAAGATGCTTTAGCTGCGAATCGAACAGGACAACGTCTTACTGTGAGGCGACAACGCTACTGCAGCACCACCACGATATATGCTAAATAAAAAAGTTTACTTATGCAAGAATTACTGATACATTGCTTGCAATAAATGTTTATCATTTTTCATTTGTCTTTTATTTTACATTCCTAATCAAAATGCTTTGAGAATAGGGATGCCAACACCATTTGTAAAAGCATCTTTTAGCAGACTGCAACCCCCTAATCATCTGTCTTCTTTATCTAATCTTACTGGACTTACACCTTGTGCCACAAACATAGGTTACTGAGGGGTGGAATTTCTCCACTTAGTAGTGTCCAGACTCCTGAGAAAAGTGCACCATAGCTGGGTGTTTGTGCTACATAAGGCAGCCTAAACTAAATGTTTTACTTTTTTTCTTTAAGCAGTGAACTGTGTTTGCATGCTGCTGAGTGGAGAGCAAATGTCAAAGGCATTAGAAAAAAATATATGAGTAAGTTGAATTAAATCAATGGGTATATGTAGCAATGATCAAAGCAAGAGGTGCATTAAAGTGACACATTCCTCCTTTTCACATTTCCTTGCAACATCTGAAGTGTACTTTGTGGAACACATTACCAGACTTGTAGTTAATGACAAACGATGTGAAAGTCAACAAACAACAGCACACGTTGTTAGCAGTATTAACAATAGTTGATTTTAAAAAAAAAACAAAGTCCTGGGGATTTAATAAAATCTTTGTAGAGTTAGCATGAAGCATACACAGAGTTTACATGTTTGCAAGATCAGCAGCAACACTAATTGCATATACATGACGCACACCTTGTTTAAACATAAACAAGCATGGTTTTGTGGTCAGCAACAGTGTTGCCAGCTAGAAAACCATGTATAGTAACACTGAGAGCAGCCGTCATGTAAACCTGTTTACCTACAGGCAAACTAGGTCTGCAAGATTGCACGGAATGCCACAATGATCCCCAGGGTTATTAAAAAAGCAATGTATATATTTCCAACACATTACATGAAAGTGTACACAGTGCAGAGGATTGTGGAAACCTGTGTCAGGGATCCTGAATAAAAGTTGTATAAATGGTCAGTAAGGGTACATAGACTGCATTATAAATAAATAGAGAAAGTGTGTATATTGAAAAGGGACTCACAGATGAATTGTAGGAATGAACACAGGAGAAGAGGACAGGTGAAACATGGTAATGTACAGCAGATGAGGGCATGTCAATGAAACAATTGTAGCATGAACAGTAATCAGATATTGACATGATACAGTATGGACTGCACAGTTATTGTATAAAATGTGACTGTCACACAAAGTGGCATATCAATGGAGTGGATATATAAACATCCTGACATGAACAGTGGACAGTTCATATATCAGGGATAGTATATACAATAGGGATTATATGCATATTGTGAAGCTGTGCAAAATGAGTTGCCTGAATATGAATGTAATGTCGCCATAGGTCTCAGCCAAGTGGGCACATTTTAACAGGCCCAAAACAGTAGACAGAAGCACACACAATGAGGGACAATATCAGAATAATACCACTAGTAATCCCATATCTTCCACATAACATATGTGATTGTGAGGGATCATGGATGGTTCTAAAAGAACACAGTTGTACAGCTATTGTGATTCATCAACCATCTCTGAGGGGAATCAAGCACACCTCCCTCAAAATGTAACATCTGCTAGAGTTGTTCAGAGGGACACTGTTATACATGTATTAGAAATAATGAGAAATCCTGGCTAGTTGACAGCTGTGCATACCACTTAGTCTACTCATAGGTGTGTTTTGTCCATATTGTAATTATCTTGTTATTTGCATTCATAATGGAACTAATCTCCCAATGAGTTTCCTTTATCTAATGTTTCCACATGGCTGTGGCATCAATCCTTTGTGTGTGTTAATACTGTATGCATTATACCAGTACCAAACTTGGATTAAATGATTTCCCACAATTTGCAGCCCTCCACAAATATCGTTGATGAAAGGATGTGTCAGTCAGTTTTGATATCTGACACTGAAATAATGGACTGGAAAGTGCCTACCACAGAGCCCTGAGGTATGGACCTGGTCACTGGATTGTAGGTAGAGGCAACTTCACACAATGCAACATATTTCTCTGTCATGAGTGTGTTCCATTTGTTTACCCACTTAGTTGTAGGTGTTTATGGCCACTTGTGACAGTTTCTCTGTAATACCTGCCTGTTGATTTGTGTCAAATGCCTTGGCCAGGTCAAGTTACACAGGATGATAGTGTTGTCATCATGCATGCCCTTGTTAACCCTCTTGAAGGTGAACAGATGTAACAGACATGATGTAGCCTGAACAAATCAAACGTGGGTTTAGTATACAGTCAGGATATTACCTATGTCCTTTTAGAGAAGGACCTCACAGATGAGGAAATTCAGGATGTGTCTATAACTCCATGCATCAGGTGATGCCCCCCCCCCCAGAGTCAGAAGGATGCATGTTGCTGTACACCTTTCTATGGGAACATAGGCTATTTGGATGCTGTGTTGACGTATGGATCCAACTGTGTCTGGTAGGTCAGGTTTTAAGTCATGCTATACACAAGCCGTGATGCTGTCAGGGCCCATAGCTTCTGTTTTATTAGCTGTAGAGAGCATACAGATGTGCAGTCCTGCTGAGAATAAAAACTGAGTAATGTTTGCATCTATACTTTGGCTGTTGGACAGTGGCGACAGGGTGGTGACATGTGAGACAAACTGTCAGCTAGCAGATTGTCTATGTCCTCTGGGTGGGTATCTCTCCTGGGATCCACACATAGATCTGTGCTTATTTGTGTATTCCACTTAACATTTGATATGTATTGGAATAAATGATTTGTAATAATACCTCCAGATAACCTTGGTCATTCATCACATTCCACACACACTGTTGCTAAGCACACAGTCATGCAACTGTAACAATATCACATACTTATATCACTTGTACAACATATGCCTATATGTGTTTCATGGGCAAGCTGTGATTGAGCAGCCTGATGTCATATCAGGACACACAAGAGATCAGTTGTTTGTGGTTCATGCAGAACATTTCCTGACACAAATCTTAATAGTCACACAATGGTGCTGCTGACCACCTCAGTAGTCCTTCGGTGTAGCAACAGCTGCACATATAGTGAATTACACAAGGTTGCAGTAGCTTCAAAACATGTGATATATTGGTTGTGTATACCACAGCATTACAACCATGTGTAAGAGCCAAGTCTTACATGACCATGTAGTCAATATGAATTGATATTGATGTCAGTCACAGAACATTTAATGATGGTATGCAGACGCATGCACACCTGTACCATATGCAAGTGTTACTGTGATGGCAGAATGTGAATTGTTTAGAAGGTTAATCTGCTCCACTACAAAAACACGTCCTAACATGACAACAATATACATAACTGTGTATCATACTATGTAAACAGTTCTCAGGAGGCATATTACTATAGCTGTTATAGAAAGAGCATGTACTGCAGTGGCATCAATGGCCATAAATACATTAGCTCACATCACCGATCATAAGACCCTTTTTTAGCCATACTGTACATCCACACCTTAATATAGCACATGTCAATGACAGCAACATTGACATGTCAACCATTCATAATGTTATAGGACATTATTAGGCCAATGGCCAACATCACATGAAATTCTAGCCACTATTATACCCTATAAAAATCCTATATCTGTATTATGGAAGATAGTAAGCCGATTGCACATATGCATATACTTGTTTGATTGCATTACATCCTGCCACTCTCCATATGGGACATGTGCACCACACCATGACAGAATTAGCAACCACACATGCAGTGTTCTTGAGATGGCTTTCAGAGGCTCATGGAAGGTCTTTTTTTCCTGATGTGTGTATGTATATTTGACATGAGGACATCCTTCACTTCTCTGCTAGAAGGATGTCATGTGGCCAGTGGAAAAAGGAGGATGGTGGATGGATGGGGCTATGTGAAAGGTTTTCCAAGTGGTAGTGCAATGAAGAATGATTTTAAAGTTCATACAATGACCATAATGTACCACCAATGACACACACAGGGATAGAGTGGGCCTGATTTGAAGATTATACCAGTGTAGGAAGAAAATATGAATGCCATATAATGTCACAGTACCAAAACCACATATGTCTAATAGTAACACTGTCACATTGCACTTTATGGAGTATAATAGCATCATTGTATGATGAGAACATGTTGGGAGAAGTGTAAGACATGAATATGGAGTCACATCCCTGTGTAAAATTGTCTCAAAAGTGATAGGTGAATGTACAGACACACAAGTCGCCTGCTGTTACATTAGAACTCCTATATGTGTAGGTAAATTAGTTTGCAAACATAGTAGTTAATGTTACTGCCATGGCACAAGTTTGTCTTGAATATTATTAGAGTGCATGTTATACAGGATGACATCATCATCTTATGCTACAATGAGATGTTCAGAGTAAGATTTGACATAGCTGTGGACTCACGTGTTGTTCTAAAATTGTCACCATAGTGAGTGTTGACTACACACACAGTTAGCTATGCTGAGAATATAACCCCTACCTAACTATTTACAAAGCTCAGTACTTAATGCAAGCACATAGAAATTATGTTTTTTGTAGTGTTTGACAACACTTTATAGCTGATGACACTAGTAGTGTCTGGTGAGAAGAAGATGGTAATAGCAGTGTCCCACATGCTGGTGTAAAATGTTTTCTTGAATGTCAACCAACTGAATAAACACATGCAAGTTAACTGCAGTGAGAACAGAACCACTATCTAATTACCAGATAATTCAGTACTTAATGCAAGTGCTGTGGCACAAGTCTAACTTTTTAAATGCTGCGGGAAAATTTATAGTTGATGACATCAGCATTGGAGTTTTGAGAGAAGATGTTGGGAGGACTGAATGAAATGGACATGTGGGCATGTACAACTGTCAAAATATTGGTACTCCACGGGATTGGACTGGTGACAGCATGATACATAGTCATGCTTTTTTGACTAGGCAGACACACACACAAACACACACCAGCTGACTATGGTGAGATTAGAAACCATACCTAACTAAGCAGACTAAGCAGACTGACTAGAGAACTTAGGATTTTATGCAAGCACCACAGCACAAGCCTTACTTTTGTAATACTGCAGGACAATTTATTCTGGATTATGTCAGCACTGGATGTTTGACAAAAGATGTTGGAAGGCCCATCTGAAATGGATGACTAGCCATGCACAACTGTCAAGATATTAAAGATCTAGATGTTACCAGATTGATGAGTGTGCAAAGTGTAGCATTTGTTGTTGTGCTTCAAATGTGCAGGTATACCTTAAAAAGACAGCTTTGTAAATTATATGCAAACAGCTGTTCACATTACTACAAGTATTTGAAAAATTGAATGTGTATTTTCAGTATCAAGATGTATATGGTATATAAGAAAGCATTTTTATTTACTTCTGTAGTGCAGTTGATGTATTTTGGAACATGTAGTGAGAGACCAAGTTTCAAGTACATGGGTGCAGGCAACACATGGCTACAGTGTAAATATGTGTTCTTTCCTTAAACAGTCCCTTTCCTTTGTTACATTTTTACATGTACTTTCATGGGATGAAGACTAACTATGCAATAAGCATAAGTAATTGATGCTAATGTGAGCTTTCCATAGAATTTGCAGTTAGTTAAGCAATGAGCAAATGCAAGCCTCTGCTTCACTGATAAAATTATGAGAGTTCTACTGGTATTCTTACCTCCACACAATCACATTAAGCTGAGAGGCACAGCAGTAAACAGTGTGGATAATATGTAAGAAACACACCAGCTGCTTAGCTGACTCTGTGGTAGCAGGTTTAATTGTATTAAGATATTGCTTTTTTAGCTCAGATGACACAGGGTCCAAATCCAAGTGTATCTAATGGATGTAAATATGTATTATAATGCAATGATATAATTCTTTATTCTACATTCCCTGTGTGGTACCTTAGTGCAGCATTGTTAAGTAGCACTGCATGGAGGTAACTGCACTACTGACGAGCCATTCACTGTCATGAGATATTGCTGCATGATGCCAAACTCCATGCAAACACAGAGGACAAAAAGTGAAGGGATTTGTTTTCTTCACTTATGTGTGTGGTGTGTGATTCTATTTTTCAACGAGATTAAAGGTGTTAAATGGGGTAGATAGGAAAGTGGTGAAATAGGGGGCAAGCATGGGGAAAAACAAAGGGAAATGAATATGGGAATGTGCAGGAGGGGGTAGAAAAGAACCATAGCTATCCATTTCTTCAGCAGTATAAAATTAAAATATGTACAGAATATTGTCTGAATTTGGACTTTCACCTCAACAAAGAGGGGTGACAACAATGCAATCACGTTGTATAGCCAATTAGTCCAAATCATGTGTTTGCAGAAGACATATGTGCGAAGTGGAGAGCTATGTATGGGGCAATTTTTTTTCTGGGACAGGTGCCCTTTTTTTTTTACTTCAGTAAGACAGGGATGTTAGGTAAGGGACGTAGATATTTCTGGGTCAGATTAGTATGGTAGATGAGGAAACAGATGCAAACAAACAGGACAAGCAAGAAAAAACACAGATATTGTGAGGGACATGACAAGTTGGGGATACCATGAGTAGGGTTAGGAAGGGGGCAACAGATCCCCATGCCCTTCAAACATAGGGACAGTGAGTTTAGTCTTCACACACAGGACTGTCATCACTGTCTCCTTACTCTGCTGGTTGTTGGAGTGCTTGTCATCTTCTCCTATGAACCAAAAAAGACAGCATCCACTACATCCAGCATAGGTGCTGTGCATGACCCTATACACCAAGCCTGGAAACTTCTGCTGGGTGATAAAATCCCCACTTTTGCCAGTATTCCTGGAGGGTACCACAGCATCAGCTACCAGAGTAGTGCTATCTGACATGGAGGGCTCAGGTAATGCAGGGATAGCAGATGCAGTGCTGCTAGGTTGGGTCCTAGATGTATTGGGCATTGGTACTGGAGCTGGTGGAGGGGGGCAGGCTGAGCCCTGGGGTTTGGCCTACCACCCTCTGCTGTAAAGCATTTTGTGATCTGTCAGAGATTGATGACATAGGATGGTTTTGATGACACACAGAAAAATAAAAAAGAGAGATAAGGTTGGGGTAATAGAAAAAAGAGATAACTAGTACAATCATATGTGACATACAATGCATTATCACTATATGTCATTTAAGTATACTTCTTAAAAGCTGCAAACTTGAAGTAATGATTGCTCAAAGTAATCTTTGCAATGGGCATATATTGCACATATGCTTGGTCAAATTATGCAGATTAAGTTAACAGCAGAAAATGTATGCCACTTCTGTTGAAATTGCATTATGTAATATTTTTAAAGGATTTTACTGTATATTTGTTACTTGTGGTATTTGACCTCTCAACATCTGACTACATTATTAGATTTCACTCCATTTGGCTTGTGCTACAGAGTGAAGCATGTCTGCTTCTTTTTACAGTTAGGATAGGCATGCTTAATTTGCTACTACTGTATAGAATAGCAATACTGTAACTAAAATAATAGTTATATTGTGTTGCATACATACTCTATGCTTCCCCCATTCTCTCTAGATGCTCAGTAAAGGCTTCTCTGTTCACCGGGATGTCTGGTTAGCTCTGGAGTTAAAAGGATAGACAAAGAGAAGAGCAGCATGCATCTGAGGGAAAAAAAATCACTGATCCGTAAAAAAAAAAAAAAAAAAAATCAAAACACAACCCCCCCCCCCCTTAAATATACCAACTCCGAGATCACACCACATTGGAGGAAATGGCAAAGTCCCAAAAATGGCCCAGTGATATTTTTTCCCTAGGAAAAAAATGCTATTCCTTGCTTTCAGTATTTTGCCATTTCATGTAATAACATTCGACTAAACAGTGTTCGCAATTCATTACATTCGCTAAAATATTAGGGACCCATTAGTAATACTAGTAATGGAGTTTTATACAACATAGAGATAAAAATAAATGTGTGCAAATATGTATTCATACCACCCTCTGTAAAATTAATAATTAACCGTATTGGAACTCTGCATCACTTGTGTTAACTTCAATTATACATTGTGACACAGGGATAGTTATCTGAAATGTGGAATTTAGTCAAGTACTATCCAGAGTGCTGACATCTGTGTATCATTGGCAGACATATTTGTGCTAAATAAGGTAGCCTTAACTAAAGTTTTCACTTTTTACTTTGTTAGTGAACCCTGCTTGCATGCTACTGAACAACACACAAATGCAGATTACAAATTTTGAAAAAAAAAGAAAATAGATATTGACAAAAACTGAAATAAGATCTGTAAACAGGATTCAGATACTGCAGCATCTGCCTTATTTCACTCAGTTTACTTCATTTGCACCCCATGCCACAGTGTTGGACAGCAGCCATATGCAGTTATTACTATCCAGGGTGCTGATAGCCATGCACCAATGCCAGGATTATTTGTGCTACTGAACTCAAGCTAAATTAATGTTTTCATTTTTCTCCTTAAGCTGTGAAAGTTGATTATACTGTGCCAAGTGGCATGGAAATGCAGAAGGCAATATTTAGTAAAAACATTAACAAAAATTGTTTTGGATAATAATATTAAGAAACATGAAATTAATCAATATGTATATGTAGCAATGAGTAGAACTATTACTGCATTACACTCACACATTCAGCCTTCTCACATCTCTTTGCCACATCACTACTATCATTTATGTCACACAATGTCAGGACTTTAGGTAATGTCATGGAAATGGAAAAGGGGACCGAGAACAGTAAAAATAATTTAATTTATCTATCACATAGCACAATTAATATTGACATAATTTCAAATGACATATCTGCCTGTCAGTTTTAGTGAATACTCACTTTACTTGAGTTTCTGTCCTCAACACAGTCATAAAACAAAATGAGTGCCAGTATTTATTATGACCTCCCACAGTAAAATGATCTGTGAACAAGTTTCAAAGCCTGCCTCACCTGTACTTCTTCTTGAAGCTCAATACATCTGCACATTATACTACAGAGATCGGTGTATGACAAACCAAGAACCAATGCGATAGAAGTTAAAACCAAATTCAGGAAGAACCACAACCTTGCGACAATAATACACGTTTTATACTTTATTATAAAGAATAAAAAGTGTATTATTGCCACAAGGCTGTGGTTCTTCCTGTACTCGGTGTATGACAGCTTGTATTTCTCCACTCACTGCTGTCCAGATTGCTG
Organism: Protopterus annectens; assembly: GCF_019279795.1. Classification (NCBI taxonomy): domain Eukaryota; kingdom Metazoa; phylum Chordata; order Ceratodontiformes; family Protopteridae; genus Protopterus; species Protopterus annectens. The sequence continues at coordinate 1,313,574,800 of NC_056732.1, forward strand.
AGAAAAGCACACAGTGTCAGTGTAAATTGCACTATTGATGGCATTCCAAATTAAATTCAAATGCTGTTTTAATGACTACAATTACTGCCTCATACTAAGAAATTGTGGGCATATTCAGTTTTTACCTTGGGAAGTGAACTGCTGTTCACAACTACTGACGGCTGCCAGTCAATGGAGTGCAATGCCAAACAGTGCTCAAATGATCAAGGAAAAAAGGCACTATTTTTAAGCAAGTACTTTAAATGCACATTTCTGATGTTTCCTCAACATTATCTTGCAACAGGAACCTGTACAGATTTGAACTATCAAACCATGGTATTAAGAACAATAATGTAAGATCATTTCCCATATTTGCCACAATGACATTTATTAGCAAATAATAAAAGTGTTTAGATGTACTCAAAATGTGACAATGTATCAACTCACACTGATAGTGCAATGGAAACAAGCTATGAAAGTAGTCTTTTTTATTTACCAATAAATGTCTGGATGAGTGGGATATTAGCAGCAGTTAGGTATACTCACACAATGTTAAACAAAGACTGCAAACAATGCAGATATATTCCTCTCTTTCTTTACGGCACCTCATTCACTTATCTGTGCTTTCCTAACTGCAATGCTATCTGATTTTATTGCATATGTTATCTCTATCAATGCTTAATGCACTCTCTTGAATATGTACACCATTTCTTAGTATGAGGCAGTAACTGTGGTCATTAAAACAGCATTTGAATGGTCAGAATGTTGCTCTGTTAACTCGGTCAATGCACTTTCAGCCTTTTTGATAAGTTTCTTCTCCCTGACACACCCTCAGTAAGTGTACACCAAAGAGGGGAGACTACGAAACACTGATTGTTCCTGCAGTCACACTAATCATAGATGCCTGCAAGCCATTAGCAGGTAACACTTCTCCAGTGGTCATTATGGCAGTGCTAGGGCATGTGCATGCAGTCATGTAGCTCCTTATGCCATGTTTACATATCCCTGCAGATTGTAGTATTCAGGAATGGGAATGATTTCACACCTCATTTGCATAATCACAGTGCTGTGAGGGCTGACTGCACTAGGTAAAGGTAATCTTGTAGCTAATAAACTTGTATCATAGTAGGGAATCTGAATCCAGGGAGCTCAATACTGCTAAATACAAAGAATTTATTGATTTTCCAAATTGCTTTCTTGTCAATGTATTTTCTTATTTCTTATTGAATGCTTTTACTGTAACATTAAGGGTGAACTGAATTGCTCAAGACAATTCATTCTTTTATCTGTCTATTTTTTCTTTATCCTTTACTGTTGTAACAGCCCAAGCGTATCAGTTATTTGTCTGCATTAAAGTTTGGTAAAGAATGCTACCTGACATATATTTTTTAGTCTTTATTATTCTGGAATATGAACAGTTATTGTAAAAGAGTGTAGTATTACATTGCAACAAAGTCAGGTATTTTGACATGTGTAACCCAAAGAATGTATTAAGGTTTTGATATCTACCTAGCTGCTCTCCACAGAGACGGCACTATAAAAGTTTTCTTCATTTCTACTTGTATATTATGAATTGGTATTGTTAATGCTGTGATGTTGTGCACAGTTACACAACTGTGGTCTACATTACAGAACTGTTACATTTATTATTTTATTGATTCATATTTTGAGGGGACCGTCTTAACTTGTGTGTAGTCACAGGGAGTATTACCTTTTAAGCTGTCTGCATAATGGATGCATAATTGAGTTCACAGCCATCAATTCTGTGTATTATAAATTCAATTTTGTCTCTTTTCTGTTTAATCTCATACAGGGATATGGCACCAAAGACGAAATCTGTACCCCACAAGTCACTATTCACTAAGACAGAAAATGAGGTCATTATCCAGGCTTTACATGTCCATGGAGCTTTTCTCTTAGGAGAGGTAGAGGTGATGAATCTTCCTGAGGCAGGATATGTCAGCAGGTGGTCAATGACATCAATGCTATTGGAGGGCATAGGAGAAGTTACTTCCACATACAACACAATGCAAGTGATATGATAACATCCACACACTGTAGGCTGGCTACAGTTACCAGGGAACATGTGGCTATGGGAGGTAGACTGGATACCAAACCAGCACTAACTGAAACAGAGGCGTTCCTGTCCGCTGTTAGAAATCCAGATAGTTCAGAAGAGGGTTCACACAGAATCTTTGATGTTGGTGCTTATGTGGACAACAGACCAAGAGTGTCTCAAGCAGAACAGAATCCTTAGTCAGAATGAATGACACACAGGCTAGAGCAGTGTCTGTGATCTTAACTTCTGCTGGGGGAAGGTGGGCATCCACAAGTCCAGATATTCATTACATCTTCTGGTGTTAGCGACGTAACTATGTGCCAGATCCTGCTTCTATAGCGGCACTACTTCCACTACTCTGTCAGTGATTGCAATGTCCATGCCCATATAAGGTAGGCCATGGGTCATGGTCTTGGGCATAGTATTTTGGAGGTCTCCTCCAACAGACATCACTTATATTCAGGTAGCACTCTGACTTCTACTCATGGCTGTGGAAGTAGCAGTGCAACTCCTGGCAAAGGTTGTTCTTCTAGGTGCAGGAGGTGATGCTGAACTAGCTACTGTACCATGCAAGGCTCACACTGTCTGAGATGTCTAAATATAGTGCCAGCCCTGTGCTTGGCTATGTTCATGCATAAACACACACATTGAAACATAAATCACTTGCACCACCTCACACACACATGCAAGCTATCTAAAGAGTACTGCTGAGTGCTATACATCTGTTATTTCTGGCCCTGACCACTGTATACTATGATAGATACATGTGTTTCTTATTCACACACACTCACTTCTTTGGTGTCAGTCCTGCCCTCCTGCCACACCCCCCACCTCCCTGTGCAAATGATGACTGCTGTGCCCTGCTCTCTCCACATGTCTTTGTGACTTAGGGATGCATATATGTCTATTGCACACAGTGAATCGCTAACTCATGCTTACTCATAAACTTGCATTTATCAATACATAATGTAGAAGTCCCATTTCTGATTTCTGGTTCCTACTCATTTGCGAATGATTGCTTATAAAATTGTTAAATCTCATTGTATTTCAATTAGTATTGTAGGTAAAGCAGTTGAACCAATAGGTACTTTATTCATGCTTCTTGATATAGTTATGTTTATGAGGGTATAATTGACCTGTTCCATGTTTTATGGACAGTGGTAAAGTGAAATGCTTGATGCGCAGTATTGGGCAGAATATGTGACTGTACATTGCAAACATCAGACATATGCGCTATTACTGACATAACTATACACCTCAGACAAATGCCCCACTTAGGGGCATATGCATATTTCCATATGAAAGTGCTCTGTTATGTAACCTTTTTATTTTCATTACAGGTTCCACACTTACCTTGTCATAACTACAGGTACAAATTGTATCCTTGGGGTTGCCCATGTCTGATACTATCAGAACACAGTCATTACATGATTAAGCTAATTTTGTGGAGTTTGACTTGCAACAGTTTTCCTCTTTGTATATGCATGGAATCTTAGGCTTTGACCAAGACAGTGAGTGGGTGTGCTATCCTTTGCCATATCCACAGCATACTGTGCACACCTTCTTCTCCCTGCATTATCTGCAGCTGGTGGCTCTGCCTCAGACTCCTCATCTGTGTCTGTTGCTGCTGCTGTTGGTCCTGCCTGTGGTGCTGCTCTTTGTTGTCCTTGTTGAAGCTGTTTTCTGAGAATTATATTGTGTAACATGGCACAGACTGTAATTATTTCATCGGATATGCCTGGATCGTACTGTAGTGTACCTTTTAATATGTTTATTTATTTATTTCACGTTTGTTAACCGGGTTAGTCCAACTGAGTTTGCAAACAAAACCATTTTCAGTAGAGACCCGAGGGGAAAGAGCCCCAGCAAACATAAGCAAAGGTAAACATGCAGGACAAAAACTATTAAAAATAACAATGCAAATATGAAATTAATTATAAGCAGAAAAACAAAAGAAAAGAATTATGAACATTAAGGGTTGTACTGATAGCAGTAGTCTAATATTTACTACATATGAGAGTAAAAACAAAAAGATAATTGTTCAAAAGAAGGACAATGTATAGATATTGATAGGAAGTGGGGGGGGAGATAAATAGTGTGGAGAATGGGAGGGGGAGAGAAAGGAAGGGGCTATAGCACAGCTATAGTAGTAGAACTGAGGGTTTAGGAGATTAGTTTAAGCAGAAAGTTAATAACAGAGAAAGAGTTAGGAGATGCAACAGGTTATACAGTAGGTCAGACTAAGACTATGTGTGGTCAAGGCAACAGTATAATTTCAAGTTTAGTAGGTGGGATTTAAACTTCTTTTTAAAACAGGGAAAGGAAAGATTGGATCTAATATGGAGAGGGAGTTTGTTTCAATTTAGTGAAACAGAGTGTTTTTAAAATAACTTTCCAAGTTTGCAAAGTTGCTTGATTAGACACCAGAACCTTGATTTGAGCAATCCAAACACATGTTCTCTGATATTCCTAGTTTGAGTGCTGGCCTTGTTATATCGTTTCTCTGTGGGGATGTGTGGGTTTCTCATGGGTGTCATGAACCAGGTATCCAGTACATAACTTGCATTCCCCAAGTAGATGCACTTGAGAAATGTCACCCATAGCAAACCTCATGTACAGCTCACAGTTGTGCCATATGTGTGAGTCATGAAAACTGCCTGGGTTACCTGCGTAGTCACTGTAGATCTGACAATTTATAGAGTGGTAACTTTTTCTGTCGCTGTACTTTCTTCCCTCTGCACTGGGTGGGGCTTTTATTTCTAGGTGTGTGCAATCTATGGCATCCAACACTTCAGAGAAGTATGCTACTACATAAAAATTACTAAATGGTTCTTGATGTCTTCTGTGGGGTGTGTGGGAAACAGATGTGATGCCTTGCATGTTGTAGTATTGCATTTAAAAACTGATGTAATATTCTAGAGGTTGATGCCTGTGACAACCCTAATATATTCCTGTGGGTCTCTGGAAAGTACCAGTAGCTAATATATGTAATGCTACACATATCTTTGTTTCCACTGGGTGGGTTCTCCATGATTTCCCTGTGGCCTGAGGTGGGGGCAGCAGAGGTTTCATAGTTCCTCCAGTGTTTCCCTGTCAGTCCTGTATTGCTCAGCCATTTCTTTGTCATGCAGAATAAGTCAAACAGGTTCTAAACACCCTTCTTCTTAGCCAAGGTCTGGCAGCACCAGCACCTTGATTTAAAGCCTTTTGCATATGCAGCATAATGATAGCAACAGCAGCCCTTAACATGTTTTTCTTCCTTAGTGAAACCATGCCTGTATTCCACAGTTTTGGAGTTCAGTGCAAATGGCTGCTCTGAGCGTACATGATTGCTTTATAGCCTCTTGAATAGCTCCTCCATGTTGGATTGGTTAATTAGTATTTACTTCAGCTGTTTCCTTTTGCTTGCAGCTCATGTGTAAAGACATTTAATGCATACTAAATAACTTGCTATTATGTGTGGCAGTGCTGCACGCCACCAACATGATAGCAGCACTTAGCTGTTAATGAATCCAGCCCAACATCTTGCTGTGTGTATATTGTGTCACCTCTTGTATTATGTATATTGTAAAACTCTATGTTGTATTGTACACATAACACTAAATCTGGAAATCACATATTGCACAGCCTATTGTATTGTCTTTATTGCAGTACCTCCTGTATGTTTTGGGGGTCTATATTATAACATCGAAGTCTAAAAACTTCAAATGTTATAACATCGAACCCAGTAGAATGAACGCTTGAAATAGCAAAGCTGCAGAACACTTAGGGAAAGTATTCTGTGGGCCATTTCTGCAGCTTCGCTATTTCCTCAAATGTGGAGCGAAGGTTATGGACCGGGTTAAGGTAAGTGTGCAAATGAAGGTGAGTGTGCGACTGGGCATGGGTTAGGTGAGTTAGGGTTAGGGAGCAGGTCAGGTAAATGTGCGACTTTGTGGATGTGAGGATTAGGGTGGGGTAGGTGAGTTAGGGTTAGGGAGCGGATAAGGTGAGTTTGTGATAAGGACCTTAGGGTTAGGGTTTGGTTAAGGTAAGTGGATAGCTAGTGGTGTATGTCTCGTTTAGTGTAGGGTTTTGTGAAGTGTGTGTGTGTAGATTATTTATTTTGGTGTGCTTGAGTTGTGTGTATGTTTGTCGGAACAGCTAATTTTTTTCCTGGGAAAAAATTTGCTATTCTGACTGTTCGGTTTTCTGGTGTTTCGATTGAATGGGTTCGATATTATAACATTTGAAGATTTTGGATCATATATATTGCACCACATCTTGTATTATATGAATTGCACTACCTTTTACTTTGTATACATTACACTATTTATTGTATATATGCCACTATATCTATGAATCTGGTTATTGTGCCATTTCTTACATTGTATGTTTCGTACTATCTTTTGTATTGTATATGTCACACTACATCTTGGATTGAGTATATTGTACTACTTCTTCCACTGCATATATTGCATTAGCTCTTATATTATATATATGTCAGTATATTTCTGTGGGTGTATAATACACTGTCTCTAGTATTGCATGTATTGCACTACCTTTTGCATTACATGACTAGCTGTCTTTTGTATTGTATACATTGCACTATCTCTTGGACTTCATGTATAGCACTACTTATTGTATGCATTTCACTAACTCCTGGACTGCATATATATTGAACTACCTATTTTATATATATATATATATATATATATATATATATATATATATATATATATATATATATTGAACTACTTCTTGTATTGTATTGTATATATGTCACTGTAGCTTTGCCTGTACATACTATCTTACCCATTATATTCTATACATTTTATTGCATATTGTATTGAATACTCAGCACCAACTTTTGGACTGTATATATATATATATATATATATATATATATATATATATATATATATATATATATATATATCTATATGGTTCATATCACGTTATCGAAAGTCGATAACGTCAAATGCCACAATGTCGAACACTATGCATCGAACGCTAAAAATAGCGAAGCTGCAGAACATCAAATTCTTTCCTAGGAAAAGAATTTGGTTGTCTGTTTCTGTGGCTTTGCTATTTTTAGCACTGTGGTGGAAAGTTGCGGGGGTTCAGGTAAGTGTGTGATTGTGTGGACATTAGGTTTACGTGAGTTAGGGTTAGTGCGCGGGTAAGGTGAGTGTGCGATAGTGACGGACCTTAGGGTTAGGGTTGGGTTAAGGTAAGTGGATAGATAGTAGTGTTTGTATAGTTTAGTGTAGGGTTAGATGTATGATTTTAAGTGTAAGTGTGTGGATTGCTGTTTTTTTTGGTGTGCCTGTGTTGTGTAAATGTGTTTCGGAATAGTGAATTTTTTCCCTGGGGAAAAAATTTGCTATTCTGAATGTTCGATATTGCGTGCTTTAAATTATTTAGGTTCGATTAAATGGTGTTCGGTGTTTTCGGCTTTCAATAACGTGATATAAATGCTATATATATATATATATATATATATATATATATATATATATATATGTGTGTGTGTGTGTGTGTGTGTGTGTGTGTGTGTGTGTGTGTGTTTATATATATATATATATATATATATATATATATATATATATATATATATATATATATATGTGTGTGTGTGTGTGTGTGTGTGTGTGTGTGTGTGTGCATGCGCAAGTTCAAGAATCTGATGAAAGAAACCAAATATAGTAGTTCATGAAAAGAAGACAAAAGTAGCATTGATAACTGAAATTGCTACACCCAGTGATTTCAGTGTTTTATGTACATTGAGACACAAAGTCATAAAATATCAGGATTTGCCAGCAGAAATGAGGGTGATGTGGAAGAAGGATACCCACACAGTTCCAATAGTATTAGGGGCAATGGGTTTCACAAAAAATAATTTATAGTCTTATTTGGATATGCTACCGATACATGTTACTCCATATGAATTACAGAAGGATCCAGTTCTAGGCACATTGTAGGTGCTGCGAAGAGCACTTTTGGCTAACATCAAAGATACTGATTTCATAAACTTTAATTATACTTTGACTTAGGAATGGAGCCCATTTTCATCATGGTATTAGAAACCTAAAATACTTGGAGAAATTAAACCGAGAGATTCTTTTTGGCTTTTAGGTAACATAAAAGATTGAAACAATACTAATTTCATGAACTTTAATTGTATCCTGACAGGAATGGAATCCAATCCCATCATGGTATTAGAAACCCAAAATACTTTATTAAACTAAAAGAGAGATTATACCCCACTAAATTAAATAAATAAGAGTTCAAAGGCATCAAAACCCCTGGATTATCTCCATTCTTAAATAATTAATGAAAAAGTAGGCCTAAGGTCAGGGTGGAATGGAAAATAGACCTCTTAAATGAACCTAAATGCAAAATATATCAGCAATTAAAAATGACATAAAATTAACTCTGCAAATGTTGAGCATGTCTGTATATACTTACTTATGTCAACCAAAAGAAATTTGGAAAGTCACCAAAACATTGGCACTTCAAAGATATTCTCCAAAATGGCACAACTGATGACATAACATAAAGATAATATCAGCAATCACAGCTCACATACACAACTAGTATTCTGTAATCCCCTCTTCTTACTAGCCACTTTGTCCTCTTCATACGATTCCTGACTATCCTCTGTTCTACTTTAAAAGTATAAGCAAATCACAAGTTTAAAAGCTAGTTGAAATGGATACTGGCAATAATCCTGACTTCCATGCAATGTATCCAAATATTAATTAGCCAGTCATGCCCTTAGCAAGTCATTAGATCATATTTTCAAATTTTCACACATTGAGAAAATCCTTCCACATAGCTTCAAACATGCCCTGATTATTCCACTTGCCAAATACCCCTTTCTTCTCACAGTCAGTGACATTTGCCCCATTCAGTCTCTGCACCACTGCCAAAATTCTGGAGGAAAGGGTTTATGACCCCATACTTGAATACATTATAAAGTATGGCACCTTTTTTGACAAGCAAGATTGTTTCCATCTAACTTCAGCACACTATTCTGGGCAACTTCAAGCAAGGTAAGTTTACTGTTGCTATTTTCCTAGACTAGTACAACATTTTTAAAACTACCTGGACAATAGAGGATTTGGAATGATGGGATGAAATAAAAGCATTCAAACTGGGAACACCACACACAGCTTCCCTCTAGGGTCTCTCCTCGTCTGTTTTTTTATTCTCACTCTTTATTAATAACCTTCCTTAGGATCTATCACAAATAAAACGTAGACTAAACATGAGTGATATTCTGTTGACTAGGTTCTGTAAGGACCTACCCTGCTAAACAATGAGTTGCAGGACGATTTTAAGGCTCTTTGGAATTGGCCACTCATCAACAAGCTGTCTATAAAGGCACATAAAATGACTGTAATCTTATTCAGCACGGCTCAAAAGTAAAGAATGTTTACAGAATTTGTATTACTAAGGCCAAGTTGGCTATAGATAGTAATATGTATATCTCCTGTATGGAATGCTATCTCCCTATATCTGTGTTCCTCTCAGCCAAAAATACAACTCTCATACAAACTACTGAGAAAAAAATTCGGATTCATCAAACTAGTCAGCAACAAATATCACCAATGCACCATGCTAAAAGAAAGAACTTCTTGTAACTTCAAGAGCTACTGCTTATCATATCACCTTTAAAATCTGATATAAGATATATGGCACCCTACTTTTGAATAAACTTCTGCTCTGAAACCAGACTTACACCCTGAAAGGCAACAACAGCATTCAGTTGCACTGACCATCATTCGCCATGAGAACACGCAAAAGGATATTCTCCAAAACAGTACCTACTGTTTAGAATGATATCCCATAGCATATTAAGAACCTTGAAAATGCACCATCTTTAAAACAAATCGCTTCAAGATCAGCTACTCAACATAACACATATAAATGGTTTAGGAACACTTGCTAATGGCATTGAGTTTAACTGACTCCTTGCATGCACTAGATTTGCATTGTACAAAGTATATGTATTTTGCTGATGATGTCATAACAGAATTGAATGGGTGACTTTTACTGAGTTCTTTCAAAATGCTGTCCTCCTTTCTAATTTTGTTTCTGTTATAGTTTGCATGACACATTGATTTAGCGACCAACTTAACTAACACCCCAATGTATTGCCGACCTGTACTTTTGGATCTAAGCAAGTCATGTTAAGGGGGGTTAAGTCAAGGGAGAGGGTGACATAATGGTTAAGGTGTTTACCTTGCAGACACAAGGTGCAGGGTTTGATTCTCACTTGGGGTAATTGGCTAGGCTTAAAAATGGCCCACAAGGGCAGTTAGCTTAGTACTAACCTATGTACATTGCTTTAGTAATAGCTGTACTAAAATCTTTCCTGCTGTTCTTTGCTGGAGAATAGGTATACTTAATGACTTGAAAATGTTATTTTATAGCTTATATTTCATAATATTAATATAATACAGATGCAACTGCATGTTTTTATTTGTACTGCAACTTATGCAATATATTTGTATGTAATATGTTAGCTTATAAATGTCCTTTCTCCAGAAGAGGGTAAGTAATTCAGTCTATCTGTCAGTCATTCAAAACCACATAAACAACCATGTTGCAGGTATATCTGAGATGCAGTGACTTGAGCAGCACAGGCTACATGCCGTATCCTGGTTCCTTATTAACAGTTAACATCACCTTGTCTTTGGTAAGCCCAATGAGTGGAGTATCTGTGTGTTTTACTATGGCATTGGCTTGTGTTTTGGCTTATCCTTGAAGCTTTATAAAACTAAGACTTGACCAACAATTTATACATGAACAAAAGACCTGCAAAGCAGATATTCCAAACAATTTAGCCTAATCTGTCTAACTGAAAGTACCAAAGAAAAAATAAGATAGAAATTTTGAAAATCAGTTACCTGCACCTAAACTGCTGCCTGTCCCAAAGTGACCACATAAATAGGCACAGTGGCACTTGCTTGCAACTCTACCACATAAAATAGGTATGGCCAGCATAGTGGATTGATAGTAATGATTTCTGCCTCACAACTCCATGGACAGAGTTTAGGCCTGGCCTTTAATTACTTGTTCTGTAAAGTTTGTCTTCAATAGGTCTGTGCGGATTTTCTCTGGGCACTTCACTTTCTCCCACCTCCAAAAACATGCTAGTTGAGTGGCTATTCTAAACTGCCCATATATTATGTACTTAATCTTGCCTTTGTGTTTCAGGATATGGCTAACTAGGGTTTGTGAACGTTTAATTAATTTACCTGGTTGATAACCAAGTAAATACATTATATAATGAGTATACAAATTATGGCTAGAGACTCAAATGCTAGAATAGTTCAATACTGCTCATCAGTCGTTTATAGTGACATAGATAGTGACATTCAGACAGGGAAGGAAAGTAATACACAGTTATATAAAACATATTTGGTCCATGCATTTAATATTAGACAAAATACTTATAGAGCATATGGTTACAATACAAGTTCATTATGTATATATTCCACTGATACTATATATTCACATCTGTAATTAATAAAATGATTTATTGTAATCCATAAAGCAAAATGAAGTCAGATTTATGAATGCTCTGACAAGGAAATATTTCTTAAATATTACTCATGGTCTTTCATTTTAATAACTTTAACTTCAGTTCTTTACTTCCTGCAAGTAAAGTTTTAGGATTTTCCCATGCTTAGGTCAAATGGGTTAAGCACATTCTGTCTGTTATCTAAAAACCTTTTAAGAGAAATACACTCGATTTCCTCCTTCCTTATTTTAATGAGAGCATTCTTTTTTTAAAGAAAAGCAACTTTAGTAATTTATCATTAGTGTTAATTTAAAATTAAGAAATATAAAGTAAAAGTTTGTGAGACCATAAAATTCAGGCAGCATATACACCCTTGCATCTGTACTTTCAGACTACATAGCATTTTCTCCAATTATCCTCCGAGTCGGACTTTGCAAAATATAAGCACCAAGTATGAAGTTACATATATGTGTTGTCTATACTACATTTGAAAGTCTAGTTTAAGGGATGCTTACAAGAACTGTAGTAAGTATGTCCTTAGTTTATGCATGTTTTTGTCTTTGAACATTCCTTTTTTTCATCTGTAACGTTTGCTTCTGAGTTCACTGCCATTATCAATCATAGGCCTTTTTAACTAGCAAGTAAGTTTATCAAACTGTCTTGGCTGCATTCATATTTACAGTTCCTTCAACTATTTTATCATAAAGGCTTCATATGGATTAAGAATTTACCAGTGTAAGTCTAGGTCAGGTAATTGTATAGTGCCAGCCGACTCCTGTTACTGTAATTGTTAAACGATAGCATATTTAATGTATGTAATAGTTTGTGCTAAAAAGAAGACCTTGCTGCAACTGTAACTGTTTTAAAATTACTTTGACTCAGCCAGTTGTTCGGATAGGCACAGAGTATTTGGCTCCAATATGCTAGCTATTTACAGTGAAAGTTTTTAGAATACATATTTCTAGCACAGTATCGGTCCTGCATTGTTACGGATGGTTTCTTATTGTTAGACTGAACTTATTTTAAGGTACTGCTTCAAACCTATAGACTGTATTGGATTGTAGCAGCAAAACTCCTGTTTATGCTGGTTTACTGTGTTAATGTGTTCATTAGAACTGTGTCACAGCTCTGTTCTTTATACTGTTCTGTTACAAGCTGTTTCTATAATAGTCCAGCACTCAGTGTTTAAAATTGTTTGAAAGTTTAACTTTGCTTTAACACTTTAAGGCTCCTCATTTTCTCTTTCAGATCTTTTACTATATTTTCTCATATATTTCCTCTCTTTTACAGTTTGATAGCTATATACTTCTTATTCGAGTGGTGCCCCTCACTGGTTGATGGACAATTCCCTATACTGTCTAGACTACAGCAATGTGCCATAGCCCAGACAGCTCAAGAAACCTAATGTACGTTACTCTCCTATTGTGTTGAAATTATTTACTCTTACTCTTAAATATATTTTAATACAGTGGTAGCGTGTACACAAGCTGGTTGTGAACTTTAGCTAGCCTCACACCTTTGTATATAGTACACTTCCCCCTCTCATACTTTCATACTTTGATAATTTTTATTAAGATGAAATAGGTCATTTGTCATGACTTGTATCAACTCCATTCCTCTCCATACTGTTCCTCAAGTTTAATCTTTTTCCAGTCTGACTTGGTGCTTAGTGTGCTTTGTGCTGCTAAGTCTTACAGATGCTATAGACTCAAACTGAGTTGCTACCCCTTATTATTTTTGTTTCGTACATACATTTTTGTTAAAATAGACACTAAGCAGTCTGACCAAGTGCTCCGTGTTTCATTTAGATGGAAAGCATAAGTTAAATAAGTACGGACCACCATCGTACTTTATTCAACCAAAATACACTTACCAACCAATACACACCCATCTCATTCTTACCATACTCACCCAGTTTCTACTGCACCATGCTCATCTTTCATTGCCTAGCACTACTTGCTCTCAGCAACCTGTCATACCTTACATCCCATCATACAAACTGAAGTTACACCCAGCACACTTAGTTCCATCACCCACATAATCCATTCAAAGTTAAACCAATTACATTTGCTATTAGCCCAGCTATCTACAACTACACAGCTTTAGATCTTGCCCCCCAAATGGTTCCCTCAATATACTACCCTACAGGCAATTGTGCAATATAATAAACTAATACTAAAATACCTAAAGAACAACTATTTAACAGCCATCCTACTCAGTGTTAGTGGAGAAATTCACCCCAACCCCATGACCCTCACCCTTTCAGGACAACACTAACAATCTTCAAAACCTCTCTTAATATCCCCAGAAAAAGTAATGATCTACTCATAATAAACTTAAACATAAGAAGCATTTCAAACAAATACAGGAACTTCATGCAAGCCTATGTCTATACTCCCCTGACATAGTCCTTCTGACAGAAACCTGGCTCAAACCATATCCCTGATAAAATTCTTCCCACTGGCTATAGCATTCTTAGGCAAGATAGGAAAACAAAAAGAGGAGGAGGTATAGCCGTGCTCTTCAAAAAACACCTTATAATAGACAGGGTTAACTTTAACCCCCCTAATATCTCCAACTTAGAAATACTCTTGGCTAAAATAAAACTCAACCAAAATAAAAATATCAACATCATAGGCACTTACATTCCTTCTAGCAACAACATAGACAAACTTGAATCCATCCTACAATAGTCCTCCAATAACGTCTCCCAAGAGACCATTATACTAGGGGACTTTAATATTAACCAGTTCTGCTGCAACTCTGACCACCCTACCATCCATATCAACCTCTATGGCTTTACCCAATTAATTCAAACCACAACAAAGTTTGATTAAACTACTAAAAAGGAAGCTATCCTTGACTGGATTCTTACCAACTACTCCATGTTTTCCTATAGTTCTGGTACCCTCCCCGACTCACTTAGTGACCACTTCCCAACATACATTATACATCATCAGGCAAATCCTACAAAAAATCATCTACCTACCAAACTTGTAACACCCAAAATCTCAAGTCTCAAGATTTCATAACATCCCTTAAGCTCTGCAATTGGAAACCCCTCAAAACTATCCCTGGACAGTGCAGTCAGCTACTTTAACTCCACATTTTTAAACATCTTAAATAACATGGCTCCTATCAGGATGATACGAGCAAAATCTAATTATTCTCCTTGGCTCACTAAACAGACTAAATCACTCCTAAAAGTAAGGGATAAAGAGTGGCATGAATGGTCCCACAAAAAATCAGTAGTTACTCACCAGAACTATCGCCAGCTAAGAAACAAAGCCAAAACCCAAATAAGACTTGATAAGAAGAATTACTATACTAACTTACAAGCTAAATACCAAAATAATCCTCAAAAATTCTGGACCTCTTTAAATAAAATACTACGACCAGGTCAAATTAAGACCCCTCAACCAACAGCAGGTAACCCCCTAGAATGTATTGCTATTCAGTTTAATAAATACTTCATTGACTCCATCAAAACCCTTACTAACCAAAACTCCCCATCACTGCCCATCATCCTAAATTCTGTACTAGATAATAACAACACCTTCTCCTTAAAACCAGTCCCAACATATACCATACACAAATACATGCTCAGGCTAAAACCCACAACCTTGTTAGCTGACAACCTACCCTCAACGTACTTAAAAATGGTGGCTGAAGCCATCTCCTATCCAGTTTCCCTACTAATTAACCATTCCATATCTGAGCAATGTATCCCCACCCTTTGGAAAATTGCACACATCATACCCCTACACAAAGGAGGTCCCTTCACCAACTTCTCCATCTATTGGCCCATAGCAATCCTATCTCCCTCTATCAAAAATCCTTGAAAGGTGTGTTCACACCCAAATACTTAACCATCTCCTAGACAATAAATTGCTTACAAAATGCTCAGCATGGCTTTCGCCCCTACCATAGTACTACTACAGCCCTCATTAGCTTCACTAACACCATCAGTCAACTTAAAAATAAAGGTAAGCTAGTGTCAGCAGTCTTTTTAGACTTATCAAAAGCCTTCGATACAGTGTCTCATAACAAACTGCTGACTGCCTTGTCCAAACTGAACCTAAGCTGCTCCACTCTAGCCTGGTTTCAGAACTTCCTCACAGATCGGCAACAAGCGGTATGGTGGAACAAAGCTCTTTTCCCCTTACTACCAGTGACAATTGACATGGCCCAAAGGTCTATTCTCAGCTCCCTCCTTTTTAACCTGTTTACAAATAATCTCCATAATGCTACAACTCTAGCCACCCTTATAAAGTATGCAGATGACTCCACTGTCATATGTTCTGCCCCAAACTCTACCTGAACTATAGAACGTAACCCAAACATCCTTCAATGCTATTGAACCATGGTTGACAGATCCCCAATTAATCCTGAACCCAAATAAAACTAAACTTATGCTCTTCCACCCCACTAAACTCGAACCCCAATCCACTTACTTCAATATCACGTCCAGAAATAAGACTTTGATTGAACCAGTACCATCCACCAAACTTCTCGGTGTTATTATTGATCAAAATATGAAGTTCGACTTACACATTGCCCAGACTGTAAAAATAGTACACAAGAAAATAGGTACCTTATACAGATGCAAAAACTACTTAACCACAAACTCCAGAATAACCACAGCCAGAACTCATTTTCTGTCAACTTTACTGTATGCCTCACCCATCCTTACCAACCTCTCCAAATCAGACCTAAGTAAGCTAGATGCCAGCTATAATAAGATAGCTATTTTTTTTTCCACTAGTTGTCCACTAGAACCCATAATTGTAAGGCATTAAGACAACTATCTTGGTTAGAACTACCCCACCAACTCATCCGCACACAACTGTCTACCACCCACCAAATGTTCTATAAACCCAATAAAACTCCAGCTCTACAAGGCCTCCTCAACCCCCATACAAGTACCCATCCACTAAGATCCACTAATAAATCTCTAATTGAAGTAACCAGGAGTAAAAATATCTCAGGTGACTCTCTATACTCCTACTACATTGCTAAACTGTGGAATGCTTTACCACTCGAAATCAGAACTATAACTAGCTTAAAAAACTTTGAGCATCACTTTAAAGCCCATCTCACCAATTCCTGGACTTGTACATGTAGTGGGCATGGGTAGCCCAGACCATGGAACTAGCTGATTTAAAATTTTTAATTGCATATGTAATGAGCATTGAATTTAAGTCATATGACAACTTTATGTTGTTTTTTTTCCTCACGATTAATATCTAGCAGATATTAAGTCTTCAGTTTGCTACATTATCTGTATATAAGACTAAGTATCCTAATTGCACTCTCATTGTACACAATGTCACTACCTGCTACTATTGTAAGAACTGTGTTCTAGAAGTATTGTTATATAAGATTATTGGTTTTGTCTTCCATTTGACCAATTTATTCTGTTTTAGTCTTTTTACCGTTATGAATGTCTTGTTACAATTTTTTCTTCATTGTATTATAAGAATTTCTACTAACAAAATAGTCTACTAACAATGGAGCGTTTCTCCCCGGGCCTCTGCTGAAAAAGGGTTTTATGCCCAGTCAGACTCCCCCAGTAAACAAATGTAAAATAAATAAATAACTAAATGAATAAATAAAAATTTAATAAAGCCTACACATTTTTTCCATGTAGACATCACACCGTGCTGCTTACATGACCATGGACATTTTTAGATTCAGTAAAAAGTGCTGAGCAGCATGCACGCACATGCCAATACAGAAATGTCTGTGGCATGCAAATCACCTCATAAGCAGATGAATCTCATGAAAATGAGGCAGGTAGAGTGATCCAGCAAGCAGATAGGCATCTCTTCAGACTCCGTGTCAGTGTCTGTAGTGTACATGGAAAAATTCCATGTACAGGAGTGTAGGCAGACAAAAGGGGTTATAAAAATGTAGATATTTGGACAAAAATGTTATACCACATACACATATGACCGAAACTGTTATCTTGTATGTTGGAAAAATGAAAGGAAATAAGTTAATCTATTTTTTTTAATAATCTTTATTTTTCTATAAAGCATGTTTGCTCACTGCGGCACATCATCCAAACATGCTTTATAGAAAAATAAAAAAAATTGGAAAAAACAAATCAATTTGTATGTGACAGAAATATATTACAGGACTGTATGTGGAGTCCCTACAATTGTGCATTGTTGCTGTTGCTAATGTGGTTGGGCACTGAAGCAAGTAGTTTCCAGACTGTGAGCATGGATACCTACGCAAATGAGGATGAAATACTGAATAGCAGAAAGGAGTAATCATGTCCGCATATCCTCTTCATGTAGGCTTAGACCCATGTTGCTGTTTACACAGGTGGTAGCTGATACCGGGGGGGGGTGTTTACTGACTTCTAAGCTAATTTCAGCTTAGGTGTGCATGTCTCTGTGGCACAATGCCTGCCTGAGTATGTCCCCTACAGGTAGTGTGTCCATTAACTTCTAAGCTTTGTTTATCTTCCCTGCACGTCTTTGCATAGTGCACTGCCATGCTCAGTGTGTTTTAAAAAAATAAATGTATTTAATTAGTTTTGACCCTTGTTTAGCCTAAAATAGGGCCATGAAATGATGTTAATTATACTACAGGCAGGTGCAATGCATCATAGTTACCCAGTCACACACTCTGCACCTACGGCAGAGCTCTATAAAGTATGCATATACCCTACATTCTGATTTTTCTCCAAATACTCTGCACCATTGGAGTACAGACTTGGGAATTTTAACTGAGAGAATGCTAGGGGCTGCTGCAGGTCTGCTGTACCTGTATGTACTAGATGCTGAGGTCAGTGCTGCTGCTACTGCTGACAATGGCCTAGGCAGAGAAGGAGAAGAGTGTTCAGATCCAGGGTAACCTCCCAGGAGCTACATGAGCTGGAGATTTTAGAACACTACAGGGTGGACAAGGACATACTACAAGAACTCACTGAGCTCTGCCACCCTTAACTCAGACCCAGAGCCAACAGTGGGGATCTCATTCCAGTGGAAACAAAGATATGTGCACCCTTTAAGATACTAGCTACAGGTACTTTCCAAAGACCAACTGGAGACATGATGGGGGTCTCACTGGCATCAGCATCTAGGGTACTCCACCAGTTCCTGGATGCCGTGCTACCACATGCCAGTGAGCACATTTCTTTTCCTCTCACCGCTGAGGCGAGGGCCAGCAATATGCAACACTTCTACCATGTAACACACTACCCTGAAGTACTGGGTGTCATAGACTGCACTCATGTACACATCAAGGCACCATCCGGTGAAGAGAGTAGAATCTACATCAACCACAAGGTGTACCACTCCATCAACTGCCAGGTCATGTGCAATGCCCATGGGATTATCATGAATGTGTGTCCTGGCAGCCCTGGAAGTTGTCACCACTCCTACATCTGGCATGCATCACAGCTGTACCAGATGTTTGCTAGGGGGGACATCCCATAAGGCCATTTACTGGGGGATGCTGGCTATGCCCTGATACAGTGGATGATGACACCCATCAGAAATGCACCCACATCCATGGAAGAATGCCATAATGAGGCACACACACAAACTAAGAACATCACAGAGAAAGTGTCTGGGCTTCTGAAGTCATGGTTCCAGTGCCTTGATATATCTGGAGCAGCCCTGCAGTACTCTCCAGCCACATGTGCACATATGTTCACAGTATGTGCTATGCTACACAATATGATCCTGCAGAAACAGCTGCAGCAGAATCAGCAAAGGGATGGGATACACAGCCTCCCACTACTGCCTAGGTCACCACAGTCACAAGAGGACTCAGAGAAGGAACCCCCTGATGATGTCCCTGCAGGCAGATGTAGGCATGCCCAGTATGCCCTGGCTTTGGCTAAGAGCCAATGCATAACACATTCACTGTCAACCAAAGGCCCTAGGGGCTGACACCTTATTCCTACTCACATACATATAGTAAAATTGATGCCAGTCAACCCACACAACCTGTACCTTTCCATGTATTGGCTATGTACTGCTTGCATCAGACAAAGTCAGCCCTGAACTACAGTTCTGTCAACTGCTGCATTCACAAGGTAAGTCCATAACCTACACACTACTTGTAAGAATTATTATAATATGCTATTGTATGTATGGATTTGCTGCATTTATGCAAGTAAGTATAGTGGGCTATTTGGACACAAGTAACATCTGCACTGGGCAACAGTTACCCAGTCCACTAGTATGTGTTCCTTAATATTCACTAGGACTCATGGTTGGAATATGCACTACATCAGTCAAGGGAGAAGTTAAACAGTGTGGTCACATGATACTTGGACTACTGTGTATCCCAGCAGAACATGTGGTGTTGCTCCCCCACACCCAACACAGCACTTTCCCCATATAACAGCTTTAGCAGTAGGTCATCAATGGTACATCAGCAGTCCAGGCAAACTCAGGGCAGTAACCTACAAATCGAGCACACATGGTATTTCTCACTTAATGTAGGAAGAAACAACACACATATGTTTGCTGCTGATTGTATGATGAATGACTAATCTCTGGGTTGCAGTTTGTGTGGCTCAGTGGACTAGGGATATTAGCATGGGTGATGCTGCTGATGGTTCAGATCTGGAGGTATCCACATCTTTTGCATGTGAGGTATTATTATGTTGATGTTTTCACAGTCTGTCAGCCTGTGTGTGGTATAACGTTATGAACCTCTGTCACATATTAATTACAGCAGGTAGCTGGAGAATGCCATGGACATTTTTAGTGACGTTCAGTACTGCAGACACAAGGACAGATGTCAGTGTCCGTAAAAAAAAAATCCTGGACTCGAGGGCAGGAAGGTGTGGCCTGGAGTCACTTTATAAGTACTGACAGTCTCACTGGGCATGCCCATACACTTAGTTAAACTGAGAGCAATCCTGTTGCCCCTTGATCAAAATGACCTGTTATGTATAGCTATGTCTATACATACATACATATATGTATACACACTCCTGTTGCCCCTTTATCAAAATGACTTGTTATGTATAGATATGTCTATACATATATGTATACATATTTGTCTGTCACTATTTCACTCTTACATACATAGTATATATATATATATATATATATATATATATATATATATATTTTCAAAAAAAAATATATATATATATATATATATATATATAGCTATATACATATATAAAACCATACATCTCAGTCTCTCTCTATATATAGCTACATAACACATATACATATCATAAACACACAGCTACAGTTATGTATACATCCCTGTTAAATACAGAAATATGTATGTGTATGTCTGTATTGTCCTACATACCCTAATACTGGTGAGTAAAGCCCCTCTATCACACATCTATAATGTTGCTCAAAGGATTCAAAGTAAGAGCTCAACAGTACATAATGCACTTACTTACAGACCCCTATACCTGCTGGGTGTCACCACATAGATAGCAGCTGGTGAACAGGTGGAGTAATGTATAATGTTGCCTACGCATGTACGAACAAGACACATTGTTCCTGCTCACAGACTTGCCCATCCAAGTGCAAACAGCCACATATATCCATACTGGTAACTGTAGACACATAGCTATGATAATAACAGTTATCTCACTGCAAGGATACTAGATGCAGATAGCAGTATAAAGCAATATCACTCTGCAGGCCACAGATGCTGTTCAACACAAGCTTAGTTTGCGTAATCCACAAGTAGTTTGCCTGTAATTACATATAAAACAGACATCAGCCATGGCACATGTGATAAGTACAGTGTTCTATAGTGTGTAAGACTAGATAGGTAGGGGTTCTAATCTCAATGCAAGCCACTTGGTGTGTATGTATCCCCCTGTCAAACAATTGAGAAACCCTATTGGCTAAAAAAAACTGCAATGGTTATGCACTTTTAGGCCCTGTAAGTTGCTGCTGGCTTCCAAACTGCCCTCTTCTACAAGAGCTGATGCTGTCATCTACCTTAAGACTACCAGCTGCCATCATAGCATCTGACTTAACCCGTGGAGCATGTATCAATTATTGTGATCTGTAGTGTGTAAGACTAGAGAGGTAGGGGTTCTAATCTCAGTACAGGCCACTTGGGGTGTATGTATGTATGTGTGTGTGTGTGTGTGTGTGTGTGTGTGTGTGTGTGTGTGTGTGTGTGTGTGTATAGATGGCATAAATGTGATCACCTCAATAACTTACAAAGTGGTAGGTTTTTGCAGAATTTTAGATGTAGCAGGTGATGTGGCCCTCCAAATGCCTGACCACAACTTGGCCTGCTGATGTCATCAAGCATAATATGTCCTAAACTGACAGTACTATCATACATGAGGTATGTTGTGTGCATTATCTACTGTGATCTGTAGTGAGTACCATTACACAGGTAAGTGTTCTAATCTACATACAGCCAACTTGCACTTTGTGTAAGCTGTGCCATGCCCTGTAAGCAGTAATTGGAAGTGGTGCTATCCTAAATGTAGCTATATTTGTGTGTGTAGCTGTTAGAGCAACTTACATCAGCTTATGGTACCATATGACGTTTGAACCTCACTAGCATACTGGCCATACAGCCATCACACCATCACAATTGTAGACAACTGCATACCCTTATTTACATGACCAGCACATACTGCCCCAGTCCAAGAGGGACACAGGCAGAAGCCTTGTGGTGAAATGATGGTCTCCCAGCCAGTCATACAGATGGCATATGCTGAGGTACACTCAGGTGCTCTGCTTGCCATTAGCCAGGGCTCTGTTGCAAAGGTGGGTTAAAGTCTGCTAGACAAATCTCTCCCACCAGCATGTATTATTAACATCACATACTAGGTTAATGTCATTACAGTGATTAATACATGTACTATGCCACCTACAGATATACAGCATTTACAATCGAGCATGGTCACACATTGCCCCGTATGCAAGGCAGAGATCACCTCTGAGTAGTCTATATGCCACAGGCGACAATGACACTCATTTCAGATGATCCCTATTGAACACATGCCGAAGATGTGAGGTTCCTTTGTGAGGCAACGTACTGTTGTGTGCAAGTGCAAGTACTGCTTGGAAAGGTCTGTTACCAAATGGCCATTGCACTTAGATATTAACATGCTGAGGGAAGAGTACATGGAGGTTATGAGTATGTCAATTATGGGTGATTGTGCCCTCAGCTATGATGCATGATTCCCGTCATACCACTGGGAAGACATGTTGATCTCAGGAACATTAGGTGTAAACCTGTGTGGCCAGATCTGCGTCCCCAGGTCCTTCACCCTCGAGTATGTACATCACATGTTGCGAATGATGTCCTACTTACCAGGTACATAGTTGCTAGTGATGGAAATGATACTACATATATATTTGCATGGAGTTTATGGCCATTACTATGTCAACAGGCATTTGTTCATCAATACCCTCTTGTAGGATATTGACATAATTCACAGATTCCATGAGTGCTCACACTTTGCTGGCATCAGCCAACATTGTTAGCCACAGACAATCAGTATTCACTTGTATCATGGTTAAATGGATTCCAAGCAGTAGAGGACCCAGGACTGAACCTGTTGAACACTGCTACTTATAGATCAGATACTGGAGGTGGATATCCCTGTGTTGAGTATCTGTGCCATCAATGGGCCACTAAGTGGCCACTACAATGATAGTACCATGGATGCCTAAGTGGGAGTTTTGTACATAATACCTGAGTGAGGGATATAGTCAGTTGGCTTGCCTCAGTCTAGGGGGTTGTATGCCTTGATGTCCTCTTACCCAAGTCCTTGGTGACTGCCTTGGAAATGTCCACCACATTTAACATTCATGATCACCCTGTCAGACACCCAAACTATGTACAGTCAACTGTGTGCAGATTACATATATGTTTGTACTGATCAGCTTCATGATGATTGCCCCTACGGTTATACAGATATGGATACTCAGGCAAAGAGGTCTATAGTTCTGGTGGTCAGTGCATGCATCACCTTTGTGCAAGGGTATAACAGCTGGCATTGTCCAGTCAGCTGGGGTTCAGCCAGTGGTTTCACTATGATTGCAAGGTGTTCCCAGTGGTGTTAATAATCCATGACACATCCCATGTAGGGGTCTATATTAGAACATCAACTTTTTAAAACAAAGAATGTTCTAATATCGACCCCTATTCAGCGAATGCTGACAATATAGAACATGCAGAACAGCTAATTTTGTCCCAGGGAAAAAATTTGCTGTTCCGACACATATACACACAACAAAAGCACACCAAACAAATAGCAATCCACACACATACACCTAAAATCCTACATCTAACCCTACACTAAACTGTACATACACCACTAGCTATCCACTTACCTTAACCCAAACCCTAACCATAAGGTCCGTCACTATCACACACTCACCTCACCCGCGCCCTAATCCTAACTCACCTACCCCATGCCCTAACCCTCATGTCCACAAAATCACACACTTACCTGATCCCGACCCATAACTTTCCACCACAGCACTGAAAATAGTGAAGACACAGGAACGACCAAACAAATTTCTTCTCTAGGAAGAAATTCAGTGTTCCACAGCTTCACTATTTTCAGCGTTCACTGAATAGGGGTCGAAATTAGGACATTCGAAGTTGTGAAACTTCGATGTTCTAATATAGACCCCCCCATGTAGTATACAGCCCGGGATGTCAGTATGTCCAACGGATGCTGTGTATCCTCCATACAGAGTCCTTTTACAACCTGCTCTGCAGATATGGAAGTTATGGGACAGGTTGTAGGAATGTCATGTGTCACATGTGGTGGAGACAGGGGAGTAAAGTTGAAGCAGAACATGTGGGACTGCAGGTTAGCTATGGTTACAGATCCATTCTATATGGCATCATTAAATATGAGTTCACTGACAATCTGGACCTTTGCTTTGAGGTTACACATGTAACCACACTGTTCATTGTGTTTCTGCTTTGTGTGGGTGGCTAATTTTGTCACTTAGTGTGTCTACGCAACATCACAACACTATGTGATTTTTGTAGCTGAGGAGGTTGTGCCACCATTTTTGGGGGGGGCACCCTCACCTCAGCTGTCATGCAGCAATGTCCACCTCTTATTGTACAGCCTGATAATGGCAGCTGTCCACCAGGTAGGTCTGCTGTGCCATGAGGAACCTGTCTTCCTCCTCTCAGGTACAGCTGAGTTCATGCAGTTGTAAGGTTGCTGGCATAATGCATAGGTGTACAGCTCAGCATGCATGCCATCCCATCAGAGGGGGAGGTGCAGTCAAGCTAGGTAAACCATCCCACGGGAGGTAATAAATGGCTTTGTTGAAATATATGTCTGGATTGTCTGCAAGTGGAGGTTAGTGCTGATACTTTTAATGACACTGATCTGTGGTCAGATCCCACCAGGGAAGACCTCACATTGGGGGGGCTGAAGTGGTTACCCATATTAGTAAAACACATGTTGCAATACATTGGTTCCCCTTGGGGGGATGTCACGGCACTGCTCCACAACATTGCAGTTAAGGATGTAGACTAAACTTTGGGCAAGTGAGCTGCACCACAACTAAGCAATACAGCTGGTGGTCACTTAATGCTACCCCATAGCATGATGTAATGATATATCTTGGTAGACATGTACATATAAATACAAAAAATGGGTGTCTGGATACATGCAGCTGCTCCTGTAGCCAGCTATTGCTTATGTGCCCTTCCATTACTGAATGGCACCTGCAGTGTGCAGGGAAATCACAGTTTTTCACAAAATCTGGATGTGCATCTATCCTTAATGAGTATGTATACACAATTTGCATTGCCTTGAACACTGTCATTTTGAGGTGTGAAGATGTGGATGGACATGTAGTTTGGGATGGCTGTGGTGCTGTCCACAGCCTTGAACCAGATGTCCTTGACTGCACACATGTCTGCATAATCCAAGGTGGGGACAGATTCCACAGAGTGAGGTTCAGTGTTGCCATACCCACAGTGTAGCAGCATAACCATGATGTTGTATAAAGATGGTGTTCTCATTGCCAGCTTTTTCCTGAACAGTGCATCTTAACTTAATTGTGGGAGTGTCAGTAATCATGGCCATTACTCCAAATTTCAGGGGTGAGAGATGAACGCCATCAATGGTGAAGCATTGATGCCTGTTGAGCAAGGCATCCCAGGCAGACATGTAGTAGATCCCCTGACAAAGACACCCCATGATAAGGCAATTACTGACTTCCATCAATTTCCATGTATATGGAGCCATCATCTCAGGTGAGTGTCAACTACAGTTGCAAGGCATGTGTATACCCACAAGAGACCCAGACTGGCTAAGCACAGTTATGTGTCTGCATACAGGGCAGTGATGTATGTCCATAGTCATACACACCTGCAAGAACTATGATGTCAACATTATGTTAACTGATATCCCTTGATTTGCAGCAATGTGTAGTAAGGCCTATTGTTTCAATCCACAGATAGCTGTCAACTATCCCATATGTTGCCACATGACACAGACATCAATGTGTCTCACAATGTAATCATCTCTGACTAAGAGGTGTGATTTTGTGTTTTGCCTCAGGTGTTTGACCAGTGAGAGAGTGGTCCATGTAGAATTATGTGTACTGTGCACTCCAGAGGCAGGATGTTCTGAGGTGTCCATTTAGCAATGTGTCTGGTAAGGAGCTGCATACATGCAGGTGTGTTATGTGGATGTAGGTGGTGCAGGATGTGAGCTGTACATGTTAGCATAATGCTCATTGACATATGTAATGACTGCTGTTGGAGAAAGCAAGATTTGAAATGCAGTCACATCTGTCACATGTTGGGTTTGTGTATCATAGGCGTAGAGGGGTAGGGACACTCCCAACACCTCAGCAGCAGGTCCTGCAAAGGTAGAGTCATGCTGCCACACCCTTGTGCTTGACAGCCTGATATACAGTGTTTGTAGGCACACCTTGCAGTGAAGCTGTGGATGCCTGTGCATTCATAGCAGACTTGTTTAACTCTGCTGACATAATGTTGGCCTCACAAGTATACGATGCCTGTCAAGCAACTAGACAGCACACTGGTTGTTGTGTTATATGATGTGGGAACACAGACATGTGTGTTTGGTACATAACTGTACAGTATGACATGCTTAGGATATGGGGCAGGTGGACACACATTGGCCAAAGGTGGCCAGTCTGCTGCAGTAGGCCTCACAGCCATATCATACAGATATGCACCAGTAATGTATTGAAGGGTTTGATGCATGACGTGCTGTGAAAGTATCCCCTACAATGGCTCATCAGCAGTGTGCTGATTGTTACATCACAACTGGATATCTATGTTAATGGACATTGAACATTATTTTGTGGCACTACAGCAGTGCTACTAATCTCCCTCTTATCAGCCCTGGTACAGACGGCATAACACATGCAAAAGCCAACTGATTGCCCAGGTTGCTAATCAAGCCATCTACTTGGAAAAGGGTATGTGAAGCCTATAGAGGCTTTCATGCTATGGGACAACTATGTGGATGAACAAACAGGCTGTGTCCTGCTTATCATCATGGGCTTCATAGTACCGTTTTGCATGTGATGACAGAAAATGTATCAGAGCATGGTATCCGCTGTGAGAGTGGTGTCGGTGAGACCAGCATTAGTAGGTGCCAGGCACCGGCAATTGTGCAGACTCCTCTGCTTTCCACAGTACTCACAAGGTAATTGTGTCCTTCTAGTACACACTGCTTGGGAAGTGTCCAGCTGCAGAATACCTGTGTAAAACCCCCACCTTACCTTCAAAGGGTATACATATTACACTTCCCTAACATGTTTGTCTGTGCTCTGTAAATACACCTTGGAAGACCCTCTTCTTGGAACATGCTGGAAGCAACTGCAATACTTAGTTGCACAGAGGACAATTGGCATGTAGTGCCAAGCAGTGTCCCCAGAACTCTGAGTCATGTGACATGAAATACCATGAAAGGAGTTAGCATGGATATGAGCAGTAACACTGTCACACACCTGTTGACTCTGGACCACACACCATTTATTTTTTTTATTTATTTATTTTATTTTACATTTGTTTACCGTGATAGTCCAACTGGATATATGTCCGTTTTCGGCGGAGGCCCGGGGAGAAAAGCTCCACATAGTCAAACTTACATATATTACACAGAAGTTAGCAAACAATTATAAAAACAAAGTGATTATATACAATGGCGTAGTAGTGTTCCCTAGTAGAGACTCACAATTCTTATAGACAGACACAATTAAAAGAAAGAGATATCAGATTGGAAGCAGAGCTTAGTGACGTAGTTACAAGCTATGATAATTACAGAATATGCTTTCAGTTTATAACTTAATCAGGGTTTGTACATGGGCATAGCCAATTCACTTTGAGATACTGTTTGAGTTTTTTTTTTTAAGAGACTTTGGAGGATTGTAGGGTTATATAGTTTGGCAACGAATTCCAGGTTTTGCCAACAAAGTTGGCAAACAGGGATTCACCAGCAGGGTTACTAGCTTTGTGGGTTTGGACCAGTAGTTTATCAGCTGACCATAGGGATCTCAGGTTGCTATATGGCTTAATAATATTTTTAAGTGAGGGGGTATCCTCAGGGTGGTACAAAATTTTGTGCGCTATTAAGAGTTGATTGAATTGAATTAAGCTGGGCAGTTCTAGCCACTCTAGTTGTTTAAGGTTCTGGCAGTGGTGGGTGCTATATGTGGAGCCAGTGGTGAATCTGGCAATATGATGGTAACTATGGGACAGCTTACCTAGTTTGGATTTGTTGAGGTTTGAGAGTACAGGTGAGGCATATAAAATAGAGAGTAGGTGTGATCAGGCGATTGCAGTCCTAGCCAGTGGGGTTAAAAATGTCTTGTTTCTATACAGTGATCCAAGCTTCTTATTGATAGTCTTTATGGTTTTGTTGACCTGTAGGTCAAATTTGAGATTATTGTCTATGATAACCCCTATCAGTTTGGTGTGATGATCTGGGGAAATAGTGGTACCATTGTTAGATGTGACAGAGAATTAAAGTTTGGTAGATCTACTAGTGGAGGAGAAAAGTAGAAGTGTCTTGTTTCTATACAGTGATCCAAGCTTCTTATTGATGGTCTTTATGGTTTTGTTGACCTGTAGGTCAAATTTGAGATTATTGTCTATGATAACCCCCATCAGTTTGGTGTGATGATCTGGGGAAATAGTGGTACCATTGTTAGATGTGACAGAGAATTAAAGTTTGGTAGATCTACTAGTGGGGGAGAAAAGTAGAAGTTTAGTTTTATTGGGGTTCAGAAGTAGCCATTGGTTGGTGAGCCAGTTCTTGATAGTGTTAAATTTATTTTGGGTTAAGGTTTGCAGTTCAGATGGGGAGGTGGCTGAGCAGATCAGAGTGGAATCATCTGCATATTGAATGCAGATAGCTTTAGGGATAGCAGTGTGAAGGTTGTTGATAAAAATAGAGAAGAGTAGTGGACCTAGTATGGACCCTTGAGGGACACCAAGCATGAGAGGTAGCTGGCTGGAGAGTTTGCCCTGCCATAGTACCGCCTGTTGTCTACCAGTCAGGTAGGACTGGAACCACTGGATAGCAGGCTTGTTGAGGGAAACAGATTTTAGTTTAAGAATGAGAAATTCATGATTGACCATGTCAAAGGCTTTTGATAGGTCAAGAATGAGGGCGGAGGTTAGCCTATTGTCATTCCTGTTTTGGTTTATGGCAGTAGTAAAGGAAAGGAGGGCTGGGGTGGTGATATTATTGGGAGACCTAAGCTGCAATGACACCAATCACCAGTGGATTTCCTCAGAAATCGTTGATGGCATACCCCTTCTAGCCATTCCCTCTCTGCAGTCGCAGCCACTGTCAGTGCCCTCTGGCTGGCTACATTAGCAGGTAGTTGCATATCAGGAGCTGTCACTGAATTCCACACAGAACCAACAGTTAACCAGGATGGCCTGTGACACAGATTTGGTTGTAGTCTGAGTCACTGACAAATACTAAATGCCAGTGACTGCACAGTACTATCATTTGGAAAGTCCTATACCCCTGGGAAATATATCAGTGCCTGCACACCACTCACAGTTGAGTCATTACTCAAGGACATATGGACGCATGGAGAAATGTAGCCTTTGACATTCAGATGTCAGTGAGATGTAGGAATGCATTCAATGCTGCACATCATAAAGCGACAGGTCTGTGATGTTACTCTCAGACTGTCATTGCCATACGGAATGTGGTACTCATCACACCTATCATTTTGTATAATGGCACCCTTGCTAAGTCACCACACAGGTCTGTCTTACAACTGTACCAGTCACACAGGTTCCATGGTATTGCAATACACATTGCAGATAACATGTCCTATGTAGTCTGTGTCAAGACTGCACATGTGTAATCTGTCTCATAAATGCTTTGTAGGGGATGTGTATTGCTGGCATACAGGGAGGTGTCAGATCACACTGTGTACTTCCTGTGCTTCCATGATAGAACTAACACATCTTACCCAACGTACACACCTAGACTGTCATTGTGGTATAAATACTACATGTTGGGGAGACAGGTATGTCACACAGACAGTACACCCTATATGTAAAAGGACCCCCATGCATGTGAAGCACACATCTGCTGTGACATATATCATGTGTAGGTTACACCATGGGATGCAGAACACAACAATCATAGCTGTTGTCGGACAAATTTCTGTACTGGACACAGGAAATTTGAAGATGGGTCATCCCTAGCACCACAGATTGTAGATGCGATAGCTCCCAACATGTTGGTGACACTTATCAAGGGTATCAGACATTTTCACAAATTAGGGATGCATGAATATGCTGAATGAGGCCATTTTCCTTGTTAGTCTGTTACACATATATGGACTTACGCAGCCATTCACCTATAGTGCTGTACCTTACTGAGGACATATTTCTTCTGTGCTGACAGTCTATCCTGTGCTATGATGTCTATGGCTGTCTTACTGCTGTGTTTCCATAGGTGTCTCCAACAGAATTCTGAAACAGAAACAGAAACAGGTCCATGACACACCTTTCATTGTGCAAGTATACAGCCATTACAACATCATACAACATAAGGTACACAAAATTATGTGGCTTACTCATTACAAATATCAGCATATGGTATCTGTCAGTAGCCACTACAAATAGCATGGCTGTTCTACTGATCTGCTGTAGTCAGAGATTACAGATTGTTTTTTTTCATTCTCTTGTTAATTGGCCACCCATGTTCTGCCCACTCCATTTGACTATACTCTGCTCAGGCTCACTCCCTTCCCCTACATGATGCCCAAATTCTACCCACCTCCAGTACAAATTTATCACACTGTAGTCTCTCCCACGCTAACTTTCCATAAAAAAACTCCTCCAACCAGGCCAATCCTCTGCCCCCACACCATCAACCACTAACAATAAAGACAATATACCTGCACAATTTACCTCTTTCTTTACAAACTCTATATACTCTATTATCAAAACCCAGTCCAATACTCCCCCAATTTTCCCACCCATACCCAAACATGTCAATGATTCTTTCACTTTCAAACCTGTACAAATACGCACTATAAAAAAACTACTCTCAAAACTCATACCCACTACTCTTGCTGCTGATAACCTGCACTATCTCCTACCCTATCTATACTAATTAACTGCTCTATATCCAAACAATACATTCCTGAAATTTGAATACATTTTACACAATCCCACTACATAAAGTTGGGACTTCTCTAGGATTTTCAAACTACAGACCCATAGCAATTCTACCTCTCCTAGCCATAATCTTGGAAAAAGTATCCATATGAAGCTTTTAAACAACCTGCTATCTAACAATCTCCTAACTAACACTCAGCATGTTTTGCCCAAATTATAGCACCATAACCATTCTTATAAATTTTACCACCATCAACCAACATAGAAATAATGGTAATATTGTGTCCTCTATATTCTTAGATCTTTCAAAAGCTTTTGCTATGGTCTCTCATCACACACTACTCAATGAACTCAACACTCTTAAACTCTGCCACTCATCTCTTGCTTGGTTCTACAGTTACCTAACTAAATGTCAACAGGCTGCCAAGTTGCAACAAGACTTATCTACTCTCCTTCCTGTTACTATGGGAGTCCCCTATGGCTCAATTCTAGGTACACTACTCTTCAATATATGTATCATACAGCCACTGCTCTAGCCTCCATTATCCAATATGCTGATGACTCTACCATCATCTACAATGCACTTACCTTAAAATAACAAGAAAAGAGGATGCAATAGTCTTTTTATGCTGTCAAAGCATGACTATCTGACTCACAACTGATTAGAGGATGCAACAGTCTTTATCTGCTGTCAAAGCATGACTATCTGACTCACAACTGATTCTGAATCCATCCAAAACTAAAGTTATGCTCTTCCACCCCAATAAACCTCAAGACCCCACAAACCCACTCCTTTTATACTCTTCCATTAATACCATAATAACACCCATAACTCAAACAAAATTACTAGGTGTCTTAATATACAATAACTTGAAATTCAATAAACACCTATCTCGGTCTATCAAAAACACACACATAAAACTTGGTGCTCTGTACAGAATTAAGCCTTTCCTCATGAAAACCACACAACAGGCTGTTGCTAGAGCTCACCTACTCTCCACCCTGCCTCTCCTATCTTCACAAACCTAAAGAAAACCAACTTAGACAAAGTAGAAATCTGCTATAAGAAAATTGGCAAATTCACCACTAATTCCCCACATAGAACCCACCACTGCTCTGTTTTAAAACAAGTCAACTGGCTAGAGTTACCACATTATCTAACCTACACTCAACTCATCATTGCCCATAGATTGATACACCACTCAGATAAAACTCCAGCACTACAAAATTGCTATGAATCTCACTCCAATAGGCCCTCTGATCCACCTTCTACAAGTATCTAAGTCTAACAATTTCACCAGGGACTCTCTCCCTACTCAAACTATGTCTCAAGAATTTGGAATTCTATTCAACAGCCCATCACAACCACCACTGAACCAACACACTTCAAAAATCTACTCAAGACCTTTCTCTGTAACAAACGACTGTGTCCTGGCGCTACTCCTGGAAAAATCATATTCCTTGCTCAGTAGCCAACCTGTTTATTTTCCTATCATTTTATGTCCACCTTCTGTAATCTAACCTCCTGACTTACATCTTTCTCCTTTCCCTTACCCATACTTCATTGCATATAATTCAGCCATATCTTTATATTTCTGCCCACCCTTTCCTCTATAGCTCTTTCTTTTCTTCAACCAAAACGTATCTATGCTATCTCTTCCTCTCTATCACTTAAGTCTTGCTCTTTAGTGAAAAATATCTCTCTAATCTGATGTTTGTATGGAACACTTCTACAATGTATCTAGTACTTTGTATGTAATACTAGAAAGCTCTTTAAACATCTGACTGCTACTCTTTGTAATGAATATCATTTCAGATATATTTTGTATCACACACCAGTCAATCCCCCGGATTCTCAAAAGCTTGCACGGAGTGCAAGATGAGTGCAGGAGCTCACGAAGGCAATATGTCTGCCGTGCGATCCAGGAACAGCCAGCAGGGACTTGCACACGAGTTCCAGCACTAATCCTGCATGGACTAAGCCTAAGCCCTGGTATGCAAATCACCTCATTTGCAGGAGACATCCATACAAATGAGGTGAATTTGCAATCTAGGAAGCTTGCAATAGTCCATGCAAGACTAGTGCAATCTGCAGAAATGTACTCGGTTAGTAACCGAGTACATTTCAGCAAAATCAAAAATGGAGCTATGACCGCTCCAAATAAAGACTGCATATCACTGAGCAAGCATGCCAATGGCCAAGTAGAAGGCCATTGGCATTGCAAACAATAAAAAAAAATGAAAAAGACAACTTATAATTTTTGTTCGGCAGGACATGCAAACGGGATTGGGGGGAAGTAAGAAAATAAACTTACAATGGGCATTCGAGATAAAATCAGTGTTCTGCCCTGCACATCAATGGCAGGCAGAAGATAACCTGGCCAGTGAGTAGTGGCTGCTAAGGGGGGGGAGGCTCAGTGTGGGACATGTAACTATGCATTAGCAGGCAATTCTATGCAAATGAGGGGAAGGATAGTGAATCCCAGTTTTCCCCAGCATGTGAGACTGGTCCCATCAGTGTAAGAGTATGAATAGCTGGGTGCAAGACTAGGATATAGGTGACATCATGATGGTGTGTGTCAGGCATATTGTAAGCAGATTGGAGTCCATTGGCTCAGGATTGCTCCTAGCTTAGCACAGCTAAGCTAATGGTGCATCTAAATCTGCCTAGCACTCTTTACAAAGTGTAAGTGGGTGTGCGTGCCAAGCACCGGGATTTAATGGAAGAAAAATTAAGTTAAACCAGGAAATAGCAGCTCTGTGCACATTTGAGCACTCCGTTTGTGCGGCGCACACACAGGCTGAAACAGGAAGGCAATGGGAGGGGAGAAAACCAGTAGGAAGGTAACCAAGGAGAACTAGCTTAGCTGACAGGTGAAATGTATCAGAAACAGCCAATTACACAGGCAGCAGACCAGTCCAGCCCAGCACACCACTATAAACAATGCAAACACCTTTCCCCTTGTTTTTCCCAATAAATCTGCACCACTGGTGTATACAAACAGGGAAATTTTACAAAACGAAAGTAAGAGAAAAAATGTTAGGTGCTGTTTTTGCTATCATAAACCAGCATGTGCAAGAGGCTGAGACTTGGCAAGTGTGTGTTTGTATGCGTGTCTGACTGTTTAGAGAAAAATGCTTTTTAGGCTACTCCTGCTCCGTACAATTCATATACTCAACTCTGGCAAGGCTGTTGATGTCACTCACCTAGAAATACACCTCTGGGAAATTCATAGCCTAGTAATCTGCATAGCATGTCCTGTAACTGCATACTGCTGTAGTGTAATAAAGTAGTTAGGTAGGTGTTCTAACTCCAGACCTGGCAACTGTGTGTGTTTCTGTGTGTGTGTGTGTGTGTGTGTGTGTGTGTGTCTGACTGAGTAGAGAGCAATGCTTTTTAGGCTACTCACACTCCATAAAATTCATATACTCAACTCTGGCAAGGCTGCTGATGTCACTCACCTAGAAATACACCTCTGGGAAATTCATAGCCTAGTAATCTGCATAGCGTGTCCTGTAACTGCATACTGCTGTAGTGTAATAAAGTAGTTAGGTAGGTGTTCTAACTCCAGACCTGGCAACTGTGTGTGTTTCTTTGTGTGTGTGTCTGACTGAGTAGAGAGCAATGCTTTTTAGGCTACTCACACTCCATAAAATTCATATACTCAACTTTGGCAAGGCTGCTGATGTCACTCACCTAGACATACACCTCTGGGAAGAGGGTAGCCCAGTAATCTCCATAGCGTGTCCTGTAACTGTGTACTGCTGTAGTGTGATAATGTAGGTCGGTAGATGTTCCAACCTCAGAATTAGCAACTGTGTGTGTGAATCTGTGTCTCTGTCTGTCTCTGACTGCGTAGAGAACAATGCTTTTTAGGGTGCTCACACTCCTTAGAATTCAAATATTCAGCTTTGTCAAGGCTGCCGATGTCACCCCCTAGAAATACACCTCTGGGAAGAGTGCAACTCATTAATCTCTGTAGCGTGTCCTGTAACTGCGTACTGCTGTAGTGTGATTTAGAACTGTGGTAGGGTTTCATCTCCATCCATGGCAGTTCTGGATGTTTTGTGTGTGGTTCAATGTCTGTGTATGAAGCAATGCATTATAGGCTACTCACTCGCAGTACATTCCAAATGCCCTACTGTGGCAATCCTGCTGATGTCATTCATTGTGAAATACAACTTTGGGGAGACAGGTCATCAGTAATCCCTGTGGTGCAACCTATAACTGCTCCATGCTGTAGTGTGATATAGGCCTTTTTCAGGGGTTCTATACCCCCACATGTTAGTTGTGGATGTTTTGTGTGTGTCTCACTGTCTGTGTAGCGAGCAATGCATTTTAGGCTAGTCACTTGCAGTACAGTTGAAATGCCCTACTTTGGTAATCCTGCTGATGTCATTCATTGTGAAATACACTTTTGGGGAAGGAGTTCTATAATAATCCCTGTGGTGCATCCTATAACAGCTCTATGCTGTGGTGTAATATAGACCTTGGTTAGGGGTTCTATACCCACACATGCCAGTTGTGGATGTTTTGTGTGTGTATCACTGTCTGTGTAAGGAGCAATGCATTTTAGGCTAGTCACTTGCAGTACAGTTGAAATGCCCTACTTTGGTAACCCTGCTGATGTCATTCATTGTAATATACACCTTTGGGGAATTAGTACTCCAGTAAAATCTGTGGCACGTACTATAACTGCATAGTGCTGTAGTGTAACAAACTAGTTAGATAGGGGTTCTACTCCCAGACATGACAGGTGCGTGTGTAATGCGTATCCTGTGTAGAGGTGGTCGTGAGTTTGTGACACCTGTGAGCAATGTGGAGGGGGTTTTGCTCAGTTCTTTTATGGTGGCCCTACTATATATCACCATGGCAACCATACAGGGATAACAGATGTAAATTAGCTGAGAGGCTGGGTTGCAAAGCCATATCCAGACATGTGACATCAAGGCCAGCTAATCACAGTTAACAACCCCACTATTACCCAGAGCATACACACAACCCATGTGTCATATGCACACACATGCCTAGGCAACAGCCAATATGTGGGTAGTACACTGCATATTGGCCACTGATAGTAACTATGCAGTGATAGCAGTGGGCTACAGAGGGCATGTCACCCTGCCCATCTGTCCAATATGCACGTACATGCAGACAGTGCACCTCCAACATGTTCCCAAATGGACACCTGCACCACCCGTGGTGCCTTCACATTTGACTCCCAACGGACATACCATGCCTGACAACATGCCCTGTATGGACAGATGACACTGACATCAGGGAATGCTGTTAGCATGCTATCAATGTAGGTGCAGGGTAAACTTGCTGCCCATTACCAGTTCCTGCCACAGGTGGGCAAGACTGGCACATCTGATGATAATCTGTGTTCACAACATGGGCCAGACACCCCAGGTACAGTTTCACATGTCACTGTACATGTGTGTGGGAGGTGTGCACATCCCAGACACCATCCATGTCATGGAGTAAGGAACATATACATGGCAAGTGATGCACAGCATTGGCCACACACAATAGTCACGCAGGTGACTGGATGGGGGATGCAATACCCACCTGTGTGGGCAAATGCAGAAACTACAGGCCTGAGACACAATGCAGACCATTGTCATGTGGCCTGATGCCAAGGTATACCCATCCTCTACCCTTGTACAGCCTGCTGGCACAGTTGGCCACCACACACCCATGCAGACATGTACCCATGCATGTCAGAACTGGCACCATGTGTGTTTGTGTGTAGTTGTATGGTGCGTATGACCACATCCACACTCACTACATCCCCCCAGGGCACACTGAAGCATGCTGTCTGATGTCTGACACCTCATCATACTCTTTGCCCATACAACCTTTGTATGACCTGTGTGGTGCATGTGATACCTGCACATAAATGCGTTGTGGCAATCCCACTAGTGATGAGTTGCACTCCTGGCCCTGCCAGGTGTGTCAATGTGTGTGTGTCCCTGTGTCAGTGTGCCTGTATTGATGCTGGCAGCTGTTCATGCAGACAGGCACGTGTACGTCACCTACCGTATATCTACCGTATCCCTGTTGCAGATGTCACTCACCATCACATATATGCTCTGAGTGCTCCACAGCAGGTAACCCATGTGGTGCATCCAATAACTGCATTGAACTGTGATAGCACTACATAGTTGTTGGGGGTTTGATACCATGTGCTGGTAAGTGTGTGACACAAACATGCTTCTGTTTTACTCTCCCATGCCTCCCTGACATGTATTTGCCTTTGTCTGCCTTCCCCACTCCCTCTCTGGTGGATTTGGAGACCCACACCTGCTTTGATTAGGCAGCAGCATGTGTATTTTAAGTGATGCTCATGATCAGCTGATAGCCTGTGCATGAATTGCAGTCCTCCCCTAGCTGGTTGCATGTGGAACAGCTGTGGTAACATTCCCATAGCCAATTGCATGGAAACACACTCCAATACCTAGGAATGACATGGTTGTGTTGGCTCTTTTCAGTCACTGTAAGCAGGAACTAGATCTGTTGTTTGGCAAACAGCATCTTAGATGGAGTGGGGATTTACCTCTAACAACATACACTGTGGAAAGAGGGCAACAAACAGGAGGGGGATGTGCCTGACCTGACTATAGAGTGTAAGTGCTGCTATACTGCATGTGGAGTAATGTTGGTTTAACAGTTTTTGCCTGGATATGCCTGTTGTACATGTTGCAATAACTGCCATGTCAGTTCCGTGTATATGAGGGATCCCCATCTCCCCATCTGCAGGGTCATCTGCAGACTTGGCAGTGTTGTGCCTTTGGTTTCATGCGTTAGCCACGGTGCAACTATCTGTGGAATGCAGAAGGTAGTCTGAGGAATGCAATCTGTAGATGGTGAAGGCTGTGACAGTTACTGATTTCATATCCCTCATAGGACATATGTTGCAACAAACCCCGTTACAATACTAAATTTATGAGGTTATCACAGCAACATGTCTATACTGGCCCTGTGTATGTGCTGTCAGACACACCTCTGTCAACCTTTGTACATATGTCATGCATGAAGTGGTGCATATATGCTGTACATGATAAATATCATCATATCTGATAACATGCCAGTGATATTTCAGATTGCTACACATATTATGTACAGTAGGGGTTATATTTCATGACATCACCTGGACATTCTGTGGATGATTGTACAGTACTGAGGTCTGTGTAGTGATGGTGAATGTCGGCAGTGTGTGTATTGTTAATATGTACTTTAGCCTGTGTACAGACTGTGGTAGATGTAATTGTTCTAGCTCCTCTTCTAACTGAGGTTACATGCTGCCCCACTGTATGGTACCATTTTGCCATACATGTTTGTAGGGCCACACACACACACATGTCCCATACCCCAGACAGCCATTAGACCAAACTGGGTAGCAGCCCAGTATATGTAGGGTCATTCTGTGAGTGGCACATATGAGGATGTTTTAGAACCGATGGTCCATATACTGTAATATTATGCTAGCTTACCATATGTGGCTGTTGCTGTGTTCACATTGGTTGTGGTTATGCACTGTCACACAGGTGTATCTCACCCTGTGCTGTGACATGGTCATTGAGCCTGCTATATATGCAGGTACATGGGCATTCCCCCACACGAGATGTAGCCCAGTGTTGAGTCAGTCTGCCTGTAGCATGCATTGTGCTTTGTTACATGCCTAGCAGCTTACTGTACTTATCCAGTGAGATGTCATGTCCAGATACATGCCAGATGTACTTCTGCTGGGCCACCATGACAGTCAAAGCAGTGGGATGCTGTTCAGATGTATGTCACTAACTAGTGGGTAGTATGTGGCCATGTCACCTCTGTACCAGTGGTTATTATGTGTCAGGACAGACAGGTGTGTATGAATGCATAACCTATGGGGGCAAATGTATACACGTATTTACGTGTTATACCCATCTACATGGCTGTTAACATCCACATTGACAGGCCTGGTCCACATGTCTTGCATGAAGGAGTTCTGTGTATACCCCTGGACTGACCAGCGTGTGTCAGACTGTCCACATATTTTGGCCATATTGTAGCTGTAGTCCACAGGAGCATTACTGTGCTAGCAGTGGTACTGTATTATGATGACCTTAGGATGTCTGCCAGTAGCCAATGGCGCACATGTTAACAGCAGATGTGGCCACCCACATACACCATGTCTGTGAAGATGATCCCTATTACAGTAGCAATAGTCTACAAATATACCTGAAATACATACATGACATCCCCTTGCACTGAGAGGTTGGGACTATTGGGGCTGAGGTAGGGCTCCACTCCATGTGCAGGACATATGGCAAACATATATGTATATATAATTATACATATATCCATATAGATATGTACGCATATACATATCTTGCTTACTGTATGACAACAGTTTTACACATATGTGCCTGTGTTCCAGCCTCTGTCCTCCACCTACATACCTGGCTTTGCACATGTGATATGCTGTCAGGGGATGTTATGTAGTGGGCTGCGTGTATGTCATGCTGTCATTCCTGCCATCCCTCCACTGCTGTTGGGTCGCCCACACATACTGAGGGGTGGGGCCATATATGTGTGGGCTTCACCTACACAATGCATGTGTGCCCTAATGCACTGCAGAGGCCAGTGTATGTAACCGTAGTATATGGCCCAGTAGTAGTGAGTGTAGGGGGCTGCACCATGATTAACTTAGGCTGTTACAACATGTGTGAGTATCTGGGTTAAGCTGCCTTAGGGTATCTGGATGTACATTACCATACAATCCACCGTGGGTAAATGCAGGCCTACTGCCTCCTGCCATACGGAATGTTCTGCTTGCCACTGTGATTGTGATGGTGTCAGTTATGCCTTGTTATGTAGCAGATACATCCCATTGTGTCAACTGGGGTCTGTACCCCCTAGGGATTATGTACAGAGTGTAGATAGAGGCTGCTGACCTATACATCTGCATTACGTACTGTTGATTGTCTGGTATGCTGTGGGACAGTCTGTCATTACTATTGTACTACTCGAAGGCCTCGGCCTGGACAGCAACATATGTCAACCTTTTCAGACTACTGTCTCAGTATAACTGTTTCACAGTTGCATTACACTGTTCATATGGATGTCAGTGTCTAAATGGCTATATGATATGGCATATACAACTGTCATAGTACACAAATATAGCTTTCACATTCATTTATATGCACCTGTGTGTGGTGTCATACCTTTTGATATCTCTGTGGGTATGTGTTGCAGGCTATGATTGTCATTCATATGGGTGGCTCATACAGTCTCCAGTTGGTAAGGTGGTGACTGTAGGAATACTGGCTGCTCAATATTGTGTGCATGTACTACATATGTATCTTACTGTACATATCCCTGTGTGTATGTGTAGTTACATATCTATCTATCTATATATCTATATATATATATACATATATATATATATATATATATATATATATATATATATATATATATATATATATATATATATATATATATATATATATATATATATATATATATACATATATATATATATATATATATATATATATGTGTATATATATATATATATATATATATATATATATATATATATATATATATATATATATATATATATATATATATATACATATATATATATATATATATATATATATATATATATATATATATATATATATATATATATATATATATATATATATATGTATACCTATATCTGCATATATGTGTCTGTGTATATGTATCCTAGGGATGGCCGTGTCATATGTGGTCCTGGTTATGGGATCTACAACACTTGGTACTGTATTACAGGGGGATGTGCTTGGCTGGGGGGGGAGTATACATATTCGTACCAGGCATATATTGTGTGGGGCCTCTCAACACCATTAACGTTGCATGAGGACATGTATATTTTTGTTATATCCCCATTGTTATCTCCAGATGTCTGTCCGTATACACCTATATATGTATATGTATATATATGCTGACATATAAATGACCTGCTGTATATATCTACACATGTAGATGTAGATATATATATCCATAGATATAGACATTCGCATGTATATATGTTCATATATATTTATATATGTATATATTCATATATGTATATATATATATATATATATATATATATATATATATATATATATATACACATATATCTACATATATGAATATGTTGTACCTGTTTAGATATTAATATATTTACTCACACACATATGTCTATATGTTGGAATACATTCTCTGTACTGTTGAATGACTGGGCTGGATGATATGTTTGTGAAAACATTAGGGTTATGATTATCTGCCATGGTTTAGTGGTAAATCTCTTTGTGTGTGGTGTGCAGGGTCCTGGGTATGAGACTTGCAGAGGCAGTTTATTTTGTTGCTGGCCAGAACACGGCCTGTTGCATACACAGTTATTAAGGCACTTTAAAGCAGCGGTATGCGGGTTTGCGTGGGTTTGCGTGGGTTTGCGTGGAGGTAAGCACTGCTAAATCCTGGTTACAGTTTCTTATACTCAGCTTCTAAATTGCTTAACCTGTGTTAGCAGTGCTTAGCTCTGCTCATACCCACGCAGACCTGCTTACAACTGCTTTAAAGTGCCTACTCCCACTTACCCCCACGCTAACCTCTTTAAAAGGAAAGAAAAAAGGATTGATAGGAAAGTGGTGAAAAAGGGGCACAAAGAGGGTAAGACAGTAGGGAAAATAGCTAGGCATGTGAAGGAAGGGTGTAGGAAAGGTCCATAGCTGCCCATTTTTACTACAGCAACAGCTGTACATATACACTGAATTTAGAGGTAGATTTGGACTCTCAAATCCCTGGGAGAGGGGTGATGACAACATAAATTCATTGTGATGCCAATTAGACCAGACTACATGTGTCCAGTGGACATGTGTGTGAAATGGACAGCCATGTATGGGACAAGATTGTTTTGTGGGAACAGATTGCCCTTCCATTTTCTTTTCAGGTTGGAGTGGGATGTTGGGGAGGGATTGTAGGTATATCTGGGGAGGTAGGTTGGGTAAGTTAACAGACATGACACACAAGGTGCATACAGGGGCAGTATATGACACGTGGGGTAAACGCCTTGATTGGGAGGGGTGTTGGGATATCGGAAGCCCACAAGCCCCCTAGTGGTAACAGTGGGACTGAGGTCCCCACCCTTGGGTAGTCACCATGATGTCATTACATTAACATAGCCTTTTGTCCCTAGCTTTCTTAATTAACAGGGGCTTTAGCGAAATAACTTAATTTAAACCAATACGCTCCCCTGCCTGCAGCTTGATGTGCCATTTAACTTCTTTTTCTTCCATTAAATTTCTATAGTCCACCCTCTAAGGGTTAACTAATACTTTCTTTAAGATCCCAAAATGGAACCCATTGAAAATTCCCACAAACATAAAGAGTGCCTATGCAGTGCATTATTATTATTATTCTTAGTGGATATCTGATATATGTGTTCATATATCCTATTAATTGCCTTTCGGTTTTGCCAACATAATATGCTGGACACCTCTTACACAGTGCGAGGTAAATAACACCTGAAGTGTGACAGTTACCCTTATCAAATTCTACTTTTGATTTGAGGGTGTTTTCTAAAATAACCATTTTACAATCTACTGTGTAGCAACATTGTGAACAGGATCCACACTTTATAGTACCATTATACTTATTAGCTTGTGTGTTCTTCACACGTTCCAAACTTTCTTTTATATTTACCCCCGTTTTATATACAGTATGAAATTTTGTATATATGCAATTTTTATCTTTTTTTCTGTGTAATTTGCTAAATGTATTTGGAGCTTCTCTCCCCAGGCCTCCACTGAAAATGGGGCCTGTCCCAGCTGGACTTTTTCAGTAAACAAATGGTAAATAAATAAATTGCCAGCTGCTTCTGTTATTATTCTGAATGCTACAAATCATACAAATACAAGT
Organism: Protopterus annectens; assembly: GCF_019279795.1. Classification (NCBI taxonomy): domain Eukaryota; kingdom Metazoa; phylum Chordata; order Ceratodontiformes; family Protopteridae; genus Protopterus; species Protopterus annectens. The sequence goes on from NC_056732.1 coordinate 1,313,617,886, forward strand.
AATGTTTCTTGCCTGGTCTGTAGCTTCATTACAAATTGTAAGAAATATGACATCAAGGGTCTACTATCTGTTGTTTTACTATGCATTATAGTGCATTAATTTGACTTTATCCTTCAAGTGTATGACAGCTAGTACAGAGACCAGTAGTTTAAGCCCCAACTCCATTCATAAATATGTGATTGATGATCCCACTAATCTTGCAAAGAAGGAACCACTTGAAACTATGGCCAGATAAAAGCAACCAAAAATTTGAATAGGAAAAAGTTTTTTTTTTTCTTGCACAGCAGGTTTCCCGGGCAACACTCATGATGGAGAAGTAGCAGGAGGATTTATCCTAACACTGTCTTATTTAAATATATTAAGTCCACAGTTGTATAACCATGGAGGAAATGAAAAATGTAAACACAAATGATGTCAGTTCCAGCATACAAACATTATCTTTGCCAGCAGTGAGTCTCTGTTGTAGAAGAGTGACTGATGGGTTGAATTTTGTAGAAGTATACTCAAAGACTTAAAACAGCTTTCATTTTAATCTGAAACAAGAGGAAAGAAGACATGATGGGACAACAGGTCCAGCACTGCCAAAGTTATATCATAGAGATCATGGTCATGCACACTGGGGAAACAAAGCCAATGTAGTCAGTGAGGTCTATTTCAAACCCTTTGTTCATATCACATTTTAGTGACACTTACAGGCTACAGACTTGTATTTTGGATCAACTTTCATTCAAATGTGGTAAAGATGTTAAAGATGTGCTGTTATCAAAAGAACAATTTTACATTTTGAATATGGAAATTTTGAAACATATTCATCCTAACAAAGACTATAACTAGAAGCATCTGATTTGTTAATTGTAAGTTTTTTAATTATTCAGTTTATATATATATATATATATATATATATATATATATATATATATATATATGTCCAGTTTTAAATTTCGAAATACCAAAATCTCGAGTTTTGAGATACGAACCTGCACCACACCCCTACATTAATATACCAACTCCGAGATCGCGCTACAGTGAAGAGAACAGAGTTTATTTAAGTAGGGGGGTGTGGGGGTGTAGGGTGGCTTGCCCCCTGCACAAACATTATTTTAGCTGTGTTTTTTTTTTAGTTCATTTTTAACTTTTGAGATACCAAAATCTCGATGTTTTGAGTTCGGTATCTCAAAACTCAAGATTTGGGTATCTGAAAATTTAAAAGTGGACCCATATACATATATATATATATATATATATATACAGGGGCAGTATAATATGACTGCAGACCATCCTCCTGCTGACACATGTACACCTACAACACAAATGGATAACATTATGGAGATAACAGTGTTACTGACAGCTGAAATGCATCATAGCTGCATGGCTACACTACCTGACATGTATGCATTACACATTACCCCTGCCAACATCTTACACTGCAGTACATTGCAGCAATCTATAACAGTCACCGTGTGCATCAGAACCATATTAGCCTGTCCCTGCATCGATGTTATGGATGACAGGGATGTGGCACAGGTATCATCATATGTACAGGGTGTGTTGCTGGTTTGCCAGAGGCCAAGGGTGGTCCATACATGTGTTACCATGTGTGTGGGTGAGGGGTGTGGTTTATTGATTGGGGCATGGTGGTATGGTGGTGTTGGTATGGAGTCGCCCTAGATGTGGTTACATAGTGTATGCATATGCATGCACACAGTCCTGCCATGTGGCTGCACTATACATGTGTTGTTGGACACCTGTAGACCATACCTGGCAGGGTGTGCAGTTCAGTGCCTCTGGTCACAGACACACTGACTGTGCCTGCCAGGGGTTCCATGGGCACATGCAGGTACAGACCTTGAGGTGCTACTCTCCCCTGATGATTACAGGTGTCCGCTGGAACCATGTCCTGTCTGGGACTGGCCAGGGCCACGTGCATGAGGCCTGCTATGGTGTGGTGTGGACAGCACCCCCAGTGGTGTGCTGGAACTGGTACTGCCACTACAGGAGTGGCTTGGTTCCCGGCATGTCCACATTGATCACCAGCTGCTGGTGTTTCTGGCCTACGTGCACACAGCCATCGCACCACTCCCACCACACATTCAAGCATGGACATACCATGGATGAGGAGGCCCAGCATCTCACCCAACCATCTATCCATGACCTTGATCTGTTCATGGAGGGCAGCAGCAAGGTCATGGAGGTTGCCACTTACAGATGAGGAAGCAGCCCTCTGTAGCCTCAGGCCCTGTCTGGTGCACATGTCCATACATGCATGTGCCTCCATTATGGCCTGAGACATGCTCCTGTTGGTACCAGTTGTTGCACTTCTGCCAGGGGCATGATGACCAGCAGCACTCCCACGAGCACTATGGTACATCTGCTGCTAGGGTGGCCTGCCTGACATCTGGCTATGTCGACTGTGACCTGACACAGTTGGCATGGACACCACACTTTCCTAGTCACGGGCACCAACCGCCAACTGTCCCTGTGCTATGGCCATGTGTGATGGGGTTTGTAGGGGCACTGTAACTGTGTGCGGGCTTGGGGTGGCTAGGAGGGTGATGACACATGATGGTGCAGTTTCGGCCTCTGACAACCCCACCTGTGCCTCAACAGTACCATCATCATCATCAGTGTCTGTACAGACACCTACCTCAGTTTGCATGCAGGAGGGACCTGACCCACCTCACCACCTGTGGAGGAAACAAACACACACTTTAAGACCTGTACAGCATTGCATAACAGTACACACATTTACACACACACAGTCACAGTCACACACACAGTCACAGTCACACACACACACACACACACACACACACACACACACACACACACACACACACACACACACACATAAACACTGACAGTACACCTTACTACCTCCCTTGCCCTGGGTTTACAGACATTCCCACATTCAGTTACATATGTTCCCCATCCTGCACGGCACTTGCTAACATACACTCATTAATACTACCCATTAACATATCATACCTCTCCATGCCTACACTTGTGATCACAACACATGACCTGTTACTCCATCACCTCCCTGAATTTGGTGGAGTAGGTTGTACATGGCCTCACTGCTGTCATCCAGTATTACCCTGTGTATGTCCAGTCATGGTGTACATGGCCCCTATATTGTTGGGGCTGCTACATTCACTACATATTTCACACATCGGAGCCTCTTACTACAGTTTTGCTCAGTCCATGCCACATCTGCTGCACAATAAACCCATCATGTGGACAACAGTAATACCTGGATACACTCACTGATGTGGTCTGGTAATTCCCCATTGCATTAGTAGTGCTGCATACATAGGTATCCGGTTATCTATCTGCTGCTGGCAATATGATGTGTATACCTGGTACGTACTTTCCCTCCAATCCATGTTCTGTGCTACAGACCTTGCTATGCTATCAGCTGTCCTGTGTTCACATATCAGATAGGCTGTCCTGGTGTCTCATGTGTCACTACATGTACATGTACAGCACAATCCCAAGGAGAAGTACTGCCATGTGATCAATCCCACTATCGCCTGTGCATGCATGGACACCCGCACAAACAGACACACATGTACACACACATCTGACATGCATCAACCACACTCCACTCCACCAGATTGCACTTACACACGCAATCAACACCCCCCACACACACACAAACATGTGGGGTTGCATACCTTTTGTACACACAGTCCTCCCATTACCCTTCTGTCAGCATGCATTACATCTGGTGCTCAACAGCATGAAGTGCAACTATAGTGACCTCATGCTAGTGGCAGTATACATGTATGTGATGCATGGGCTGTGTTGGAAGGTGATGGCCCTTCCCCTTGTTAACACTGCACCCATGTACGAAATGTTACTGTGGACATGTTCTGCACCCTGCCTTGTACTGTGTACCATACCACACAGGTGTACAAACCATTGCTGCTTATGTAGTACTGTGTCTGTTATTTCAGCTTCAATGCTCACAGCCCCTATGTGTTACAGCACCTCATACCTGGGATGATATGTGAACAGATATCATTTGTTGATGCCTGATGTCTGCTTTACAGATCACATCAGCAGTCCATGTATACCAGTACAGGACTATTACACTGACATCCACCAGACCTTACCATGGCTGTGGGGGGTGCCCTACACATGACCCAGAACTCTGCATGGTTGCAAGGGCTACTCGTGTGCACATCCCTTGGAGTGCACACACTGCTGTCACTATTGCTGTGGGGAGAGGGTAACATCTGCCACAGTTACATAACCTGATTGTGTGCAGATACAGCCATGAGGGTGTTGTTTCACACATGTCCCTACTGTAGGCCATGTGTCCTGCCATACTTCTCATCCCTGTGGACACATTGCACAATGACAGGATGTTAGTTATCTTGCATGTGTCTGTTGTACCTTTCCGATACCCCAGCATGGTCTCTACTGTGACGCAGTGCACTTCACAACAACAAAATGTGAACATGTACAGCATGCAGTATGGGTAGGTTTGTTAGATGTGTTCATGGAATATTCCATAGCCATTACATGCACAGTGTATTGTAATGCATGAACATGAACCATACCCACCGGCTACAGGCTGCTGCTGTGGTGGTATCCTGGAGGGACCTACATAAGAGTGTGAGAAAGTTGTTGTCAGTGGCCACAGCTATGGCATTTGTAAAGGGTGAGTGCAGCATTATGTTACATCTACAGTAGGAGTCCACAATACTACAGCTTATGCCTGTCTGTTTATTACTACTACACAGCAACAGATTATGTATATGACATCTCAGATTTGCATGATGTACTTGTACAGATGCAGATGCATACACAAGAGTGGTGCACTGATGTGCCCTGGGGCCTTACCTCCATGCTCCTCAGCCAGTGTGTCGGTGTCACCCACCTCCACAATGCACCCTACCAGTTGCTGGTGCTGCAGGTGGGCAGGTGCCACAAGGCTCCTGAGAAGCTCCTCCACATGGGTGAGGGGTGGATGGGTGGCTTGCCCCCCCTGTTATGAGGTGGAACCCCCCATACAACAGCTGCACACCGACGTACATGGCAAAGCAGGTCACTGCAATGATGCCGTACCTGCTCATAGCTGCCGTTCTGCAGTCCGACATCATTGTCCCTGTGGACTAGTTCGTTCCACAGGGCAGTCCTCTCCTGCTGATCATGGGCTGTCCGGTCAAACAGATGTTCATAGTGCTGTACCAAATGTTCAATGATGACTTCTGTTTCGGCAGCACTGTAAGCTGGCAAATGGATGTGGGGCATCCTCCCTGGAAGACACAAAGATGGAAACAGGTCTGAGCAACTCATACAGCAGGGTTGCCATAGTTCTTAATACACATCTTTGTCTCCCACCACCATATCAGCTACAACAAACCATTCACAGAATGCAATTGGTATGTCGGCTGCTTACCTACCATTAGGACATATGTTGTATTGTACCAATCTTTGTGCTATGTGTTTGTGTCATGCTTTGTGCTGTGTGTTTGTAGCCATGCTCCCTGTGGGGACACTATCTCTGCTGGCCTGTTACAGACTATTTCACCTGCATCTTGTGGGTTGCTTATATACTTATATCTATATGACAGTCTGTATATCTGTAGACATACTTGTCTAATTATATATCACACAGATATTTATCTATATGTGGGGTGCATACAGACATCTGGTCCACATTCTGTAACTGTCTTTCATTCACTGCTGCACTGTTCTGCCTTACTGCAACACAGCCAGGTGTCACATATGAACACAGACTAACATTAGGGTGGTATATATGGTAAGAGATTGCTGGTAAGCCTATTATACACCTATGGCGTTTGTGCATGCTACATTAGACATTAACATGACTGTCCTGCATGTGGTGTGCTGTGACACCCATGTGTCTATCAGATGGCAGTACTTACACCACAAGCTATTGCCCACACTAACATGCCAAACACACATTTTATGGCTTAAATCTTTGTCATTCATTGCTGATCATGAACAGTTGGCGGGTATGTCCCACTTCCTACAGGGGCAGACAGTATTGTCCAGGACAGTTGTTCAGCAGAACTTCATTACAGGGACAGCTACAGATGGCACATATACATCATTCCACATCATATTTCCTATTATTCTATACCACATACTACTTTCAATTACATACATATATGTTTCACATACCTGTCATTTTTTTCTGGCAGCTGTGACAGCTTGTTGTTGTTTAAGGTTTTCTTTCTTTTTTTTTCTGTGTGTGTGTGTCTATCTCTCTCTCTCTCTGTCTCCACTAGAGTGACTGAGCTGGTTTGAATGGATTGCAGCATGGCTTTTGTAAGTGATGCACATGATCAGGTGATGGGCTCTGCACCAATCAGTGTGCAACAGTTGCTAATTGTATGCAGCCTGCTGTGTAGTACTTCAGATAACCACTGTCATGGCAACCCAGTACTATAAAATACTGACTCATGTGGGTGTTGTCTCTTAACCTTTCCAGTATGGAGGTCATCCTTCCTGTATGTGGGCAGCAGTGTTACAGACAGTAGGTTGCAATATCTCTTACAGCAGGAATTGCAGACACAGACCAATTACACATTTGTATGAGGTTCCAGACCTACAGACAGAGTGAATAGTGTTGTTATGTGCATTGTATATTGCTGGTCTTGCAGTGTTTGTGTGTACATACTGGTTTAGGACGGAATGCAGTCTGACTGCATAGCTCTCAACTGTGGCCCTATCCACATGATGGCCAATGGATTGTCTGCTTGGTTTGGTCTGTGCACCACACAGGTCTTGTCCTAGATATTTCACTGGCAGTCTGTATGTTGTGTGCTATCAGTACATGGCTACATCCATTTGTGTTTCTGATGTCGTATTCCTGCATAAGGATATATTGCAACAAATCCTGTAACACCAGCAATTTCCAGGATATGTAACAGCAATATTGCAAGTATGGCCCTGTGTTCCTGCCTCTGGTCTCCACATATATGGCAGGCTTTGTCCTGCTGTGATATAGTTAGGGGTTGTTGGGTAATGGTCTATCATTATTTACTGCTAGCATTCCTGCTATCATCCCAGTCATATCGTGGACTCCCACAAAATATGTTGGTCAGGGTCCATACATGTGACCGATACTTTGACATTATCACAACTAATACATTTCCCCCTAGGGCTTGACTACAGGGTGTAATGGGAGGCTGCTGATATACATCAGTAATTGTTGATTGTTACCTATCTTGAAGGTATATCCTTTGTCTACTGTTGTACTAATTGAAGGCCTTGGCCTGAACAGCATGGTATGTTATATATCCACATTGCTTGCATCTACTATTTTGTGTGGGCCTTGCATTCATTACTGATTACATATTTCAGACTTCACGAGCTGTAAGTAATGGCATACATTATTGTATAGTACACAAATAAAGGTTTTCTGTTTATGCATACCTGTGTGTTGTGTCATGTCCTTTGAATTGTGAGTGGGTATATGTTTAAGGTAAGTATTCTCATTTGTGGGAATGGTTGCCACACTACACATTTCACAGGTACCAGTTACAGGGTCTGTGGCTGAGGGATATACTTTGCACCCAGTACTTCCACACTACTCCTACATATGTATGGCTACTAATACCTTTTGTCTGTGTATATGTATATGTACCTATATGTATATATATATATATATATATATATATATATATATATATATATATATATATATATATATACATATATATATATGTGTGTGTGTGTGTGTGTGTGTGTGTGGGTATATATATATATATATATATATATATATATATATATATATATATATATATATATATATACCTGAACATATTTGTCAATGTATAGATGTGTGTGCATATCTGAACCATTGTAATGTGTACTCCTTCCACAATGTACATTCCCTAAGGTAGAATGACTTTTCTGCATGATATGTTACAGATATTTCCCTGACATTTACAGGTGAATTGGCTTACTGTTAAAGCATTGTGGTTGTGTTGGGGAGTGTCCTGTAGTCAAGAACTGCATGTGCTAGATATTGGATTGCACAGCATATAGATTAGGGCTGTGGGGGGTAACATAGCACTAATTACCAGGTATCCCTCATTTGAGCCCCCACCCCCATTAACAGTGCATATGGTCTGTTATGTTGTAGTGAGTGGTTCAGGATTTTGTTCCCATGTGGTAATGCTATACACAGTTCTATCTGTATATATATATATATATATATATATATATATATATATATATATATACATATATATATTTATATAAATAATGTGTGCATTTATATATATATATATATATATATATATATATATATATATATATATATATATATGTATGTATATATATAGCTGACTGTCTACATTTCCAAATATATATCTGCCCATATGTCCATGCATGTTCGGCTCATATTTTTGGCCTGTACCTCATTCTCTTGGCAACTGACATGGATGATCACAGGACTGTAGTCAGTAACTAGTGCCAACACTTTTGTGTTTCAGACTTCATCTCCTTCAAAATATTTGTTCTTATACATATGACTGTGTAACTAGCAACATTTTAGGTGTCTTAGAGCAGTATTTGACATATATCCCTAATTGTACCCACATTTTGGCACACTTTGTCCAGAATTCTTGCATTAAGAGGTTGTGTGGTATGGTATTACTACATTTTCTGTACTGTTGACTGATTGCGCTGGATGATATGTTTGTGAAAACATCAGGTTATGTATATCTGCCATGGTTTAGTGGTAGATGACTTTGTGTATGGATTGCAGGGTCCTGCGTTTGAGTTTTGGAGAGGCAGTTCATTTTGTTGCTGGGCAGAACAAGGGATGTTGGCTACAGAGTGATTAAGGCAATTTTAAGCAGTTGTAAGCGGGTTTGCACGATGGTAAGCACCGCTAACCTCTGCTTATGTTTTCTTACTGTTGGTTAGCTGCATATTTCTCAACCTGGGTAGGCAGAGCTTATCCCCGTGCAAGCCCGCACAAGCCCGCACAAACCCGCCTACCGCTGCTTAAAAGTGCTTACTACCACTTACCCCTGTGCTAATTTCTTTAAAAGAAAAGAAGAAGGGTTGATAGGACATTTCTTCTACAGCAACAGCTGTGCATATACACTAAATTTGCAGGTACATTTGAACCCTCAAACCCCTGGGGGAGGGGTGAGGACAACATATATTCATTGTGATGCCAATTAGACCAGATTACATGTGTCCAGTGGACACATGTGCAAAATGGACAGCTATGTATGGGGTGAGATTTTTTTGTGGGAACAGATTGCCCTTTTTTTTTCAGATGAGAGTGGGATGTTGGGGAGGGGTAGAAGGTGTATTTGGGTAGGGAGGTTGGGTAGGTTAACAGACAAGACACACAAGATGCATACAGGACTGGTATATGACACATGTGGGGGGTAAACACCTTGGATGAGGAGGGGTGTTTGGAAGTTGCAAGCCCATGAGCCCCAACTGGAAACAGTGGGACTGAGGTCCCCACCCATGGGCAGTCACCATTGCACCTTCACAGCCCAGAAGGTGGCTGTGCTGGGGGCTGTGTAGGAGGGGCAGGCTCACCCTCTAATAGTGCCACTCGGCCGTCAAGCTGGCGTAGCCGCTCTCGATACTCCTGATCGAGCTCCCTATTCACCATGGCCCGGACCTGTTGACGGGTGACAGGTTCCCCTCTGCACTCGCTCCAAGGGGGGGCGAGCCCCATCCCCTGCAATGGTTCCTCCCGAAGGTGGTGCAGGGCCCATGGAGGAGGAAGTCTTAGGCTGGGCCCCAGATGTGCTGGTGCCTGGTGCAATGGCCAGCTGAGGTGGGACAGGTGGGTCCGCTGGGACCGGCCTTCCTATACGAGCTGTGTTGTCTCAGGTTTATGGCAGATATGGGTTAGTAACAGTCAACAGCATTCAGAATTAGTTATAACAGCATGCATACATATTCCCATTAACCCATCACATCAGATTTGACACAGTTGCAGAGCAAGCAGAGCACATGCATATATGGAACAACAGTGGCCAATATAGGAGCATGCAGGTTTCATTGATGGCAACAGGCCACCAATATGGGTGCATTTTAACATGGCACATGCATAGAAACAAATGTGAATATTTATAAACCATTAGGACATATATCCCAAAAAAAGATTGGCGTGTACACATACCAGTTGAGGAGTGTCATTGGGTTATTATGCACATATGGTGGGGTGAGAGAGAGGGTTCACTTAACAACTTATATATCCTTGTAGTTTTTACAACATTCTTAGTCACTGCAGTGATCTTTCCCTTACATGTATTATTATACTACACAATGGCCTTATATTGCATACTGGTATGTTTATAGATTATTATATACATGACCTGTGTCTTACATACAGGAGTGACAGCCGGTCAGGCAGGTGTTAATGCAACATATGTTGAGAACTTCTGTCATACACTTTGGGTGAGGTGCTAGTATGACAGGTTTGTTTTCATATACATTCTCTGACTATGTACACGTTTGACTATCAGTTATATGTTATTGACAGCTGCCTACATTTCTTGGATCATCACACTGAATTTTCAGGGGAACAGGGTACCAAGCTGGTGATATGGTCCATTTATCTGGACATGCTGGACAGATTGGAACAGTTGTGGGGTATAAATATGCATACAACTTACAATTTGAACATTCAAACAAATTCTGTAATTATGCATACAGATTTCTATGTGAACATTGTATCAGTCTGTACAGTTATGGGGTATGATTATACATATAACTTAGTAGCACTCCCAGGATTCAAACCGCTGCTGTGTGTGAATAAAATTATTGTTAACATCACAGTACACTGTGCTATCAGGGAACTGATGTAAAACATTCAACTGTTTTCTAAGTCTCCCTAACTTGTACGATATGACTGACCTCTTGGCACTTCCAACATTGCTATGCAGAACTTCATACCAATTTTATCTGCATACCACAGTGTGAGTGACACTGCTTAAGATACAACAGTACTATTTATAGAATGGAACAGATCATCAGCATATGACAGAAGAGTAAACAGAAGCACTCCAGGGGTTATACCTTTATTCACAGTCTATTAACACATTTATTTCTACTGGTACAACACTTTCTAAGGCTCTTATATTTTTTGTTATGACAGTACATGCAGACTGATTGCTAACCTGCCTCATGATGCAGCCTTTGCAGCCTAGCATCATGGGCTTGCTGGTTTGCAGCCCAGTCATCTGCAACTGTCAGATAAATGCATTGATATTTAGCCATACCTAGCCATAGTATACACAAGCTAGGCAATTATTTACTACTTAGTAGAATGTGTACTTACTCATTACTGGGGCTTTGGCCATCTGCCATGACTCCTGGAGCCACTGTTCCAATTCATCCTCCCTCCGCCGCTTCAGGTCAGCATGGTGGTGCCAGTCCGGGGATACCTGTGGCACTGGTGAGGTCATGGGCGAGACTGCCCCAGGCCTCAGTTTTGTACTGTGAGCCCTGGTACTGGCCCTGCAGTAGTCTCTGATCATGGTGTTTTACCAGGAGCCATACCATGATTTTTGACTCCTGGATGCCCCAGCACTGTGCTCTGAATCGAGTGCCTTCACCCACACCAGCCATTCTGCCTGCAGTAGGAATCTACAACCAGTTATGAGATGTATTCCCACCTGTGGGGTTTAAATACGGCCATTTTTCCACACTTTCCCATGATTGGCCAGTTTTGAAAAGGCTAAGCTATGGGCACACCTGCTTACATAAGGCTGGCACTGCTTAAAGAGGTATGCCACTAGGCAGATTGATTTGGCTCTCCTACACATTGCTTACACTTACTAACATGAGCTGTGCTGCGGTTAGCATTGCTTAATAGTTGATTGTCACTATATTTGCCATTTGACAATGATTTATTTTTCATTACAGGTTATATATGTGTCTGGTATCTGTGATTCATGTGTACATACACTGTATGGGGACCTGGGGACTTCTACAGTTTATTACAATCACACCTCAGATCTATGCTTACTGCAGTACTCCAGTTCACATATTTCACATATTTATCTTATGTAGAAGGTTATACCACTTCACACTGTACATAGATTCAGTTCACATGTTTGATTTGGTTTTCCTGTGGTGAGGATTAGTTTGCTGATACCTCATTCATTCTATTGCTATGGTGGCTTAGTGGTTAACTACTGTGACTAAAGTGTACAGGGTTCTGGGTTTCAGCCTTGCAGCGCCAGTATATTTTGTTGCTGGGCAGAACATGGGCCCTTGGATACTGAGTGATTAAGGCACTTTAAAGCAGTTGTAAGCAGGTGTGTGTGGGTTTGTGCGATGGTAAGCAATGCTAACCTCTGGTTACAGTTTCTTACACTCAGTTAGCTTCTACTTTGCTTAATCTGTGTAGGCAATGCTTATCCCCATGCAAATGCACTTAAACATGCTTACTACTGCTTATTTGTGCTTAAACCTGCTTACTAGTGCCTTATTCATTATTACACTGATACTTCACATGTGCATTTAGTGCAGTACTCCAGTTCACATTTAAATGTTATTATGTAGGTTATACGGCAAAAAGATGTGAGAATATGTTCATATACAGGTTTCACATGGAAAATATGTACTAAAGTGGGACTCGAATCTGGAATGCCTGTTCATTAGGCGGATGCTCTAACCACTACACTATTGCTGTGCTGTCTCATTTGAATATATATTCCTTGTTATCCTCTTCAACCTTTTCAGCTGCTTTACCTGTAGCTAAGCGATGGGCAAACCTGCACACCTATGGTTAGCTGTACTCAGGGCTTTAAAAATAAATTACTACAAAAGTTTCTTCGTGTTTTATTTCAGTGTACTGTTGAACACATGGGAACTGTTGGTGGGGATATGTGGACACTTATGAGCGGTCTCGCTCATTTATTTACACATTCTTCTGTTCTACTTTGCAGGGGCATGTTTATTCTGAGAGCTCTGCTCTCAAACATGCCCCCTGCACTCGTCCATGCTCCGTGTAGCATTAGGAGTTCAAGCAGCGCGCCTTCCTTAATATGCATGGTGCGCTGCCGTCCTCTTAAACTGCCGGTTCCATGCAGGACTAGATTAGTCCTGCACAGAGGATTAGTGAATCCAGGGGAATGTATATTAATGCCACTGCTTTTTGTATGTATGAAATTTCTTAAACAACGACCCTAGTGACAACCAAAATAAAAATAAAATAATAAAATCACTGTGTTGCAGCCAAAACTTTCCACAACCTTCCAAAGGTATCAAACATTTTATTAAGACATAAAAATATTTAAAAAGTATTCATTGAGGGCTTTCATCTCCTCAGAATGGGGACTTCATCAGAACTTGCCGTCTATTGAATCCAACATTTCTAGCCCAATGTGTTGATGACATCATGACCACGTAAATGCATTTAAAGACACAATCACTTTGTTTAAAAAAATACAGCTAAAAACACATAAACATCTATACCATATTTAATACACTTGAAATAAACTTTCCTAACTTCATGGAAATTTTTAACATAGCCTTTTGTCCCTAGCTTTCTTAATTAACAGGGGCTTTACCGAAATAACTTAATTTAAACCAATACGCTCCCCTGCCTGCAGCTTGATGTGCCATTTAACTTCTTTTTCTTCCATTAAATTTCTATAGTCCACCCTCTAAGGGTTAACTAATACTTTCTTTAAGATCCCAAAATGGAACCCATTGAAAATTCCCACAAACATAAAGAGTGCCTATGCAGTGCATTATTATTATTATTCTTAGTGGATATCTGATATATGTGTTCATATATCCTATTACGTAATTGCCTTTCGGTTTTGCCAACATAATATGCTGGACACCTCTTACACAGTGCGAGGTAAATAACACCTGAAGTGTGACAGTTACCCTTATCAAATTCTACTTTTGATTTGAGGGTGTTTTCTAAAATAACCATTTTACAATCTACTGTGTAGCAACATTGTGAACAGGATCCACACTTTATAGTACCATTATACTTATTAGCTTGTGTGTTCTTCACACGTTCCAAACTTTCTTTTATATTTACCCCAGTTTTATATACAGTATGACATTTTGTATATATGCAATTTTTATCTTTTTTTCTGTGTAATTTGCTAAATGTATTTGGAGCTTCTCTCCCCAGGCCTCCACTGAAAATGGGGCCTGTCCCAGCTGGACTTTTTCAGTAAACAAATGGTAAATAAATAAATTGCCAGCTGCTTCTGTTATTATTCTGAATGCTACAAATCATACAAATACAAGTAATGTTTCTTGCCTGGTCTGTAGCTTCATTACAAATTGTAAGAAATATGACATCAAGGGTCTACTATCTGTTGTTTTACTATGCATTATAGTGCATTAATTTGACTTTATCCTTCAAGTGTATGACAGCTAGTACAGAGACCAGTAGTTTAAGCCCCAACTCCATTCATAAATATGTGATTGATGATCCCACTAATCTTGCAAAGAAGGAACCACTTGAAACTATGGCCAGATAAAAGCAACCAAAAATTTGAATAGGAAAAAGTTTTTTTTTTTCTTGCACAGCAGGTTTCCCGGGCAACACTCATGATGGAGAAGTAGCAGGAGGGATTTATCCCTAACACTGTCTTATTTAAATATATTAAGTCCACAGTTGTATAACCATGGAGGAAATGAAAAATGTAAACACAAATGATGTCAGTTCCAGCATACAAACATTATCTTTGCCAGCAGTGAGTCTCTGTTGTAGAAGAGTGACTGATGGGTTGAATTTTGTAGAAGTATACTCAAAGACTTAAAACAGCTTTCATTTTAATCTGAAACAAGAGGAAAGAAGACATGATGGGACAACAGGTCCAGCACTGCCAAAGTTATATCATAGAGATCATGGTCATGCACACTGGGGAAACAAAGCCAATGTAGTCACTGAGGTCTATTTCAAACCCTTTGTTCATATCACATTTTAGTGACACTTACAGGCTACAGACTTGTATTTTGGATCAACTTTCATTCAAATGTGGTAAAGATGTTAAAGATGTGCTGTTATCAAAAGAACAATTTTACATTTTGAATATGGAAATTTTGAAACATATTCATCCTAACAAAGACTATAACTAGAAGCATCTGATTTGTTAATTGTAAGTTTTTTAATTATTCAGTTTATATATATATATATATATATATATATATATATATATATATATATATATATATATATGTCCAGTTTTAAATTTCGAAATACCAAAATCTCGAGTTTTGAGATACCGAACCCCTGCACCCCCACACCCCCTACATTAATATACCAACTCCGAGATTGCGCTACAGTGAAGAGAACAGAGTTTATTTAAGTAGGGGGGTGTGGGGGTGTAGGGTGGGTTGCCCCCTGCACAAACATTATTTTAGCTGTGGTTTTTTTTTAGTTCATTTTTAACTTTTGAGATACCAAAATCTCGATGTTTTGAGTTCGGTATCTCAAAACTCAAGATTTGGGTATCTGAAAATTTAAAAGTGGACCCATATACATATATATATATATATATATATATGTATGTATATATATATATATATATATATATATATATATATATATATGTATGTATATATGTATATATATATATATATATATATATATATATATATATATATATATATATATATATATATATATTCACTTCATAACACTGAAAGCTCAAAACACTGAAACTCAAAACACTGAAAACACATCTCATACATATACTGAGATTAAACAACATAAATCATAACACTTTCCACCAAGTGTAAGAAGGGGGGCAAGCCCCCCTGCATCCCCATGTGGGGGGCTGCACCCCCCACACCCCCTGCTACTTATATATATCAACTCCAAGATTGCACGTCTCTACACTAAGTGGGGGTGGGTGCAGGGGGCTTGCCCCTTGCTTACACTTGGTGGAAAGTGCTATGATTTATGTTGTTTAAACTCAGTATATGTATGATATGTGTTTTCAGTGTTTTGAGTTTTCAGTGTTTTGAAGTTTCAGTGTTTTGGTCTTATATATTATGAAGTTTTCTCATTTTCAATATTTTGAATTTTCAGTGCTATGAAGTGAATCTATATACATATATATATATATATATATATATATATATATATATATATATATATATGTGTGTGTGTGTGTGTGTGTGTGTGTTGATTTTAACTTCTTGATTTTAGTTCCTGTGAAAGCTTTTATTTTATTCCTGCCAGTGGTTGCCATACATATTTATTTATTTGTTTGTTTGTTTTAGTACTTGTTTTTGAGCCCTATTTCAATGGCTTGATGGTCAAGGATAGCAAACATACCTCCCAACTGTACAGATTTTTTGCAGAATGTCCAGGTTTCTGCTTCATATTTTTAGTCCATATATCAAAATAGTTGTTTTCTAACAAATCATTGGCAAGTCATTGAAGACTTAAGTCAGAAAATAATTACAGACATTTGAGTTTCAGACTTCATACCCTATCTACTTTCCCTACAGGAGGTAGGTCCTATATGTTACTATTTTCTTGCCCCAAATATTTTCCCAGCATCTCCAAAATTTCTTGGCCCATATGTAACACCAAAATATATAGCAAATTCCAAAATTTTTCACATCACATCTCCAACATCCATTATCCCCACCTCCTGTTTTCTCTTGCCACAATCTGCTTGGTGTTCAAACTATCTTTGTAGCAGTCTCATTTCTTAACTCATACTGGCTCAAGATTTTTTTGACTTACTCACATTTGGATGTTTTTTTTCCATTCACATACCATTTGGACAATAATTCCCATTGTTCCCAGCCTTCATTTAACACTCTCACTTTATGTACCTTGTAATTCTTCATGATATTCATTGAGAGCTAACCATCCATTTGATTTTCATCTTTCCCATTTCTGTATAAGAACCTTATCACAGTTTACCTTACTCTTTCCTGTTGGTTCCACCTCTGGTCCTATTTCCTTACTAAAATGCCTTGTTTACTATATTACATGCAGTTAATGATCTCCCAACACAGTCCTATTTCATCTCTAAAACTGTCTACATCTGTAACATCTTTTATGAGCCACCTACAGGGGAGCCTGCAGGATTTTTTGCAATGGGGTGCAAACCCAACCCCCCCACTCACCCCCAACAGCCCCCCCCCACAACGCAACCATTCCAGTGTCTCATTAGTTGGCTATTTTCCCTAGTTGCTATAAACACTGTTCAAAACTCTCAGTATGCATACTGTTTTATTCTTTACTTCTACAATGATTACAGATAGTTGGATTTAATTTACAATTTTCATTTTAAATTTTATGGTACAAACACTAATAGGCATTTGCTAAACAAAACAATAGTCTTACAATGAAGACAAACTTAGCATTAAAACTTGTCTACCTTTGAAATTCACATTCATTGAAACAGCATTGAAACCCACATTCAAAGAAAATGCCAGTGGCAGGTTAAGTTTACCTTTGTGCTGTTTTTAAATCATAGACCCATTGCACACATTTTTATGACCATGCAAAAGTTCTTTAATATAATCAGGAAGGTGAGTCAATTATAATATATAATATTTGAATTATATCCCTTGTATAATACAGCACCCCTTGTTAGAATGTGTTTTAAGTTTATAGTTTTGAACATTTTGCCAGTAAGCAATGAAGCAAAACATATCAACCAAAAATGACCAAAAATGACAAACTGCCCATTTCAGAACATTTCAACCACAAAAGGCCACTCAAACTTCTGTCATTACAATCCACTAATATCAGTCAATATGTACAATCCCTGCAGATGTAAAAGACATTTGAATAATTCCGCATTAGAGATATGAAACTAATGAAGAGTTTGTTGTTAGAAAACAATGTTATATTTCAGTGTTTCATCTACAAATTCATTGCCTGCTGCCCTTGAAGAATAACTTGCCTATGTTACATTAAAAAATGGTAAGCTGTTATACTGCAATAGGGAGTGGGTGGTAAGGTGAAAAACAGATTCTTAGTTACTAGGCATCTCACCCAAAGGAGGACATACTCAGGTCTGCAGCAGCACCCCATCCTCTTAAAATACAAATCTATATGCTGTAGAAGTAGGAACCTATAACACTCTGCATTAAGATGCGTGTGCTACCTGCTGTGCTACGAACACTGCTTTAAAATTCTATATGACAATAGTGATACCATTTGCTGAACAAATGAAGTTTGGAACAGACCAGTTTGTCCAGGGACATCTTCAAGATGGGCTAGATGCATAGATTAGCAGGAATTAAGAGAATAAAGGGTAGGAAAGGGTTAATGTTGATGGAAGGAGGCTTAGGATGAAATGAGGTAAGGGTAGGGAGGGGCTTAGAGGGTTTTGTCAAGTGTAAGTGAGGTAGGAGTCACATTTTTGGTGTGAGCTTGCTACCTTCCTGCCCTCCCACTTTTTGTTAGTAGGATTGTAGTTATTTCAGTTTGGTAAGGTGGATAGAGTTACCACCTGTCCCTCTTTGTGAGGGAAAGTCACACTTTGGGCAGTTATGTCCTGCAAAAACAACCAAAACATGGCAAATGTCCTGAGATTTTAAGACACAGTATATTTCTTAAGTTTTCTTTAATAGTTGCATACATCAGTTACTTTGTATCTAAAGCACATAGACCCGAGATTCTGGACAAATTGTTTCCACCTTACTTCTTGATCTTTCCAAAGCCTTCTACACTATCTCTCACAACCTGCTCTTAACTAAACTCTCCAAACTCTACCTATCCTCCTCCTCTCTGAACTGGTTCTCTAGCTATCTATCCAACAGAAATCAAGCTGTAAAATGGAAGAAAGCAACTTCCTCCTTCCTAAGCACCCCTACCGGAGTCCCCCAAAGCTCCATATTGGGCCCTCTTCTCTTCAACATCTTTATCAATGACTTCCACAAATCTATCCCTTTCTCTAGCATTATCCAATATGCAGATGATTCTACTATCATCTGCTCTGCCTCTTCTATCTCCACCCTACAAAAACTTACTCAAGATGCCTTCTCTTCCACAGAGCAATGGATGCTTTGCAATCATCTAGCTCTCAATGCCACCAAGACCAAATTAATGTTATTTACTCCCTCCAAACTCCCTCCCCCCAACATAAACTCACTCTTAGTTACCAGTCAAAATAACTCTCCTCTTGAAATAGTGTCAGAGACCAAACTTCTTGGGGTCCACATTGACAACCAACTCAAATTTAATTCCCACCTACAAAAGAACATCAAAAAAACACATCAAAACTTGGCATGCTATATAGACAAAATGCCTACCTCGCACCTACCACTAAAATCACTCTAGCTACTTCCTTCCTCATTCCCTCCCTCCTCTATGGTGTCCCACTAGTTACTAATGTTCAGTGCTCCTTAAAAAAACAGCTCACCTCTTGCTATAACAAAATTGCTAGATTCGCTACCACCCATAAGTCTTCCACTCACCACTGTCTCTCCTTCCATAAACTAAAATGGTTAGAACTTCCCAACTATCTTGCTTATACTCAACTAAATCTAGCCCACAAGCTTATTCTAAACCCCTCCAACTGTCCCTCCCTCTCCTCTGCCTTTAAAATGCACCATCCAAATAGAGTTCTAAGGTCTAATAATCAAAATCTACTACAGGTCCACAAACCAAATCATCCCCCAGGCAAAAACCTCCTTTCCTTCAGCCTTGCTCGCCTCTGGAACTCACTACCACCAAACATCCGCACTACTTCCAACCACTCTTCCTTCAAGAAGTCACTTTTCTTACACCTAGCATCTCAATGGGAATGCTCTTGTACCCACCCCTCATAACCAACTCTACCTTTCCCTGTACTACCATTCTATTCTATTCTTCTACTATGTTTGTTCATTAAAATGCATTTATATTTTTGCTTTTATTCCTTCGTTAGCCTGTACCAAGAATGTCACTGTCAAATGTTAAGTACAATTATGTTTTGCTTATGTTCTTTTATAGTATGTACATATATATTTACTGTAATGCACATTTATTTTCTCTTTTGGAGCTCATGTTCTTTTATATTATGTACCTAATAATTACTGTAATGTACATTTATTTTTCTTTTTGGAGCTTTTCTCCCCAGGACTCCATTGAAAACGGGTTCTTCAATGGCCCAATGGACTATCCTGGTAAACCAACTGCAATAAATAAATAAATAAAATTGTATGAAAAGCATAAGCAATGCAAATGCTACAAAAATAAACTTTTATTTTGGGAAAAAGTAAATTTCTGTCCTTTGCACTAGCTGTGGGTATGTTTTGTCCTGCAAACTCTCACATTTCTACAAAGAATGTCCCACTTTGGGCATTTGAAAAGGTGGCAACCCTAAAGGTGGAGAAGAGTGGCTGGCTTGCCCACTTCTGTTCCCCCTCTGTTGTTGGAGGTTCAATTCAATAATTTGGGAAGGAAAGTGAGTGGTTGCTCTTTTGTATAAGTTAATAAGCAAGCAGAGCTGCTTATTTGGATGGTGGTGTAATTCAATAAATTGAAGATGAATGGGGTAACGCTGCCTTGTTTGTGCAAAGATAAGTGAGCAAATGGGGGATGCTGCTTATCAAAGGTGAGTGGTTACACTGCCCTTATGGTTATTTTATGTTTTTTTTCATGGATGTTATTACCTGTGGCATGTTTTGGTTGAAATTTATAATTATTGGACAACAGTCATGTTTATGGTAACCATGTTTAGTATATGTCACCATATTTTAAAATTGTACTATGTTCTACAGCTGTTTTACATCTCTGTTTTATTTTTGTCTTATGCGCTCAGCTGGACTAATGTCTATATTTAAATGCTATGTTTTTTAACTGTATAATGCAAGTAATATTTAATGTGAAGCTTTTCTCCCCAAGCCTCTGCAGAAAACGGACCTGTGTCCAGTCGGACTCTCCCGGTCAACAAATGTAAATAAATAAATAAATAAAGGTCATCAAATGTCATTCGGTGTTGTGTGTTTATTGAAGTGGACTAGAACAAACCAGTTGTACATTTCAAGAAGACTCAGCACGAACAGCAGTAAACTTCTCTTTCCTTGAAGCTCACAGTTCCTTGAAAATGCATTTGAAAATAAATTCCACCTAACTCTAACTAGCAAGAAATCTGTCAAATCCAGAGCTGTTGGACATGCTACACTTAAAGAAATCCCAGTCCCTCAGAGCCACATGCTCCAGGGATCTAAACCTTGTCATCACAATGAACAAAACATGCTGGAGGGATAGGTTCCTGACCCAGAGACTCCCCAGACTCTGGAATAGACTGCCCATACATATCAAGCAGAGTGCCTCTTCAAAAGGAACCTTGACAATTGGATGGAAGATAGGAAATTCACCCCGGGGATCACGTCAGTCGCCCTGCTAGACAGGGGTCCAGGGAAGTAAATATTGTGGGAAGAAATAGCCAGGGAATTGTTATGGCTAGGCTTGTATAGGCCCTAGGGCCAATAGCCTAGTACCAACCTATGAACCTATGAACTAGGGTATTTCACTCTGTCACACACACGCAAACACACACACACACACACACACACACACACACACACACACACACAGACACACACACACACAGACTTCAACCTCTTAGTGCAAGAAATCTGGACAAAGCTTAAAATAAATAGGAACAGACTATAAATATTTCTCTCAAGAACTTAGAAAAATGCTAGAATAACAGGATTTGTGTTAGTATGCATTTTTTTAAAGGATATGATGTCTAAAACTCAAATGTCTGTCATTATTTAGCAACTGCAATCCTTTGTAGGAAGAATATGGGGCAAAAATCTGGATATTCTGCAAAATTCTGGACAGCTGAGGGGTATGCTACCTCCCTTTTACACGCACACACGCACGCACACACACACACACGCACGCACACACACACACACACACACACACACACACACACACACACACACACACACTGTAGAACAGGCAGAAAGCAGTAGAGGTAAAAGTCATTGCTAGACATACATGCCAGGAACTGCAGATGCATAATACAGCCAGAATCTTCATCTCTAAGTCTCAGTACATATTTATTCAATCCCAGATTTCAGCTTGGGGACCACAGCCTTCATCCTGGACACAACAACACTTCCCTTCAGCCCTTACTTTTTAGCACATTTTCTGTCCAGACCCAATTTATACTGCTCACAAAGAGATAGCCTTCCTTTATGAAACAACAAAATAAAAACAGTCTCTGTCTATGGATGGTCAGTATGCTGTGCATCCAGCAAAGGTTCATATTCAATACTTGAGAGAGGCATTTTAATAACAAAAATCCTTCATAACAAAATATTGGTTTATAAAATACAACCACACCACTGTTTGATGCATCATATTAACCAGGGCATTTTAGTTGGGTAGGACAGAAATTTCAGAACTACTCTTAAAGAAAAAAAACTATTAATAAGCCCTGGATACTCAGCACCACTGACAAGTTAATCTGAAAAAATGTGTCTACTTTTGTCAATGAAAACTGCCAAACATTAAGGGATGGTTGCACTTCTGAGCATCTAGTCTAGTGTTGAATTCAGGGGTCTGGTTTACTGCAGAACATGACAGAGACACATAATAGTAAGGTGGCAGATAAGGGTGTACAACATGCCTGCATAGTTTCACTTTAAAATGCTGATCAAGCTACTTCTCCCTGTAGTACAGCAGGTAAGACTTGAGTTAGTCAGGCAAAACACACACACACACACACACACACACACACACACACACACACACACACACACACACACACACACACACACCTCTTAAACTCTTAAAAACACACATGCACACACCTACCTCTTATTTGTACACTTGTCCGCCATCCAAACATCTTCTAGAATTCAAATTTCACATGTGGGCGTAGAAGATGAAGACGTAACCCATCGGTTGCACAGATGGCGAAGACAAAAACAGCTCACAAACACCTGTTCCATCTGTGCAACTGGATGCAAAGGGCATTCGTAAAGAAGAACACCCTAAAAAAAAAAAAAAACATTTTTTTTAATTAAAAGAAAATGAATCTCCTGGCCAGCCAATTCCAGGGGGTGCCAGTGCACCCCCTTGCACTTGCCTGTGAGTGCCCTTGGCCACCTACCATACCCCTCTGATAGTGGCCTTTTCCTTCTATTTTTTCCATTCATTTCCCTATAAATTTTTATACCTTGTAATGTTTCTCCCTCTTAAAGTTTTATACCTCCACTCCTTCCTGTTTTCTCCCAATTTTGTTGAATAAGGTCTGTCAGAAATTGGTAGTCCCCCCCCCTTTTTTCTGCAGCAGCTTCTTGGTCTCCTTGTCTGGAACCTTACATATTAGCCCTCTATCTAGTCTACTTCATGTTTAGTGAATGATTTTGTAAGACAATGAATACCCCTCAGTCTTGGGCATCTCATCCTCCTTTCTGATTATCCATCTCCATTCTTCCTTTTGCTTTTTGAGGCAGATTCCTTCTTCATATAAAGTTATTACAGATATCCTATAGTTCTTTCACCTTTCTGGCATGACTGCTTACTTTGATAAGCTTTATTGAGAAATTCATTAAGCACCATGTTCCAGGACTAATTACCATCCTTATGATCTTACTCTGGTCCAATAATGTGCATGCTTTCCTTTCCATTTCCTTGGGAGATTTTCTATCTTTTTTATCCATGTCTAATTTACATTCTTATTTTTTTCCATGTTCTTCCACACCACTTATACTAAGCACTCCATTTTGGTCAAACTTCTAATTCTAATTTCCCTCATAATGGCTGTTTGTTTCCTAACTAAATTAAAATAGTTTTTTTTCTGACCACATTCCAACCCCAGATCTTCATTGAAAATTTCATATTGTTTAATTACTTATTTAACTGACATAGCAATATTTTCAGCCAGCTATGTTCAGTCATCTGCTATCATAAAAAAAATACCTTTCCTTCATGCTTCTCTTTCTCATATACGCTTCTTCTGATATGCCTTCCCAATACATACATATTGAGAAAAAGAACTGATGGGGATAGCTCCCCTTCATATCTTGGTATGCCTGATATAGCTCCATAAGCAAAACTGTATGAAGCAAGCAGCTGTTTTTTTTTTCAATCAGTAAAGAATGTAAAGATGTGAAAAATTATGCAAATCCAGTAACTGATTTTCAGTAAAAATCAGGCAACTGTATTTTCAGTAAAAATCCAGCAAAGATGTGAAATATGTCAAGCTGTACAGAGCAAGTAATATTCTTCTGCAGAAATGCAGCTGAGCTTTAAAAGTGAAACAGTCTCTCTCTCTCCGCCACACACACACACACACACACACACACACACACACACACACACACACACACATACACAAACACACACTAATAGATCTCTGAGCTCCTTAATCTGCTACTTCTTGTCAACTGAACCTTATTAATGTTACACCATTTATTTATTTATTTTATTATTTATTTCCAGCTTGATTACTGGGGAAGTTCACTGGGTCAGAGTGACCCGTTTTCAGTGGAGGCCCAGGGAGAAAAGCTCCAAGATACATAATACAGATAAGGTACAGAAATACATGGACGTCAGTCTTACATAATATGGAAACAGTTACAAGTAAGTACCTTGAAAATATGCATAATAAGCAGAAAAGCATTGAGTGTGGGCTTATTGTTTATACATTTTTTTAGTGTGCACACTCAGATATTAGGTGAGAAGATGTTTTATATACATACTTTTAAGTAAAATGAGGATACACTATACATGCACAATTTCAGAAAAGAAATTAGTAATGGAAAGCTATATACAATATTTACAATGTTGAACCACAAGAAATAAGCAGCTACTAGAGAAAGGAGAGCAAAGAAAATGCTCGTGGGAGCATAGCTGAAGGAGAGTTATTGAGGTTATCGATAGCTATTGTTATTGTATTGATAGTTATTGATAGCTAATGGAGAAGGGAGAGCTTAGAAAATGCTCATGGGAGCATAGCAGAAGGAGAGTTATTGAGGTCTTAGGAACCTGAGGGGGAAAACCCCCAGGAGCGTAGCTGAAGGAGAGTTGTTGAGGGCTTAGGAACCAGAGTGGGAAAAAACCCCAGGGGAATGGACTAAGGAAGATTAGGTTGGATGGTGGCAATTGCATTTCCATTTTCTGGCCAGGTGTTTGATAAGCTGAGTTTTGAAGTTTTCTAAGTTTGGGATGGTTCTTAGAGATGGAGGAAGGGAATTCCATTTTTTGCCTAGAGAGACAGCGAGAAGAAGTTGGCCTGCTCTACTTTTGGGTTTGGGGATAGCAATTAGGTTTTGATGCTCAGATCTGAGAGTTCTACTGGGGGTGTAATTGGGGAGGATATTAGTTAGCGCTGGACACTTAGTTGGGTGATATACAAGTCTGTGTGCAGTAGTGAGTTGGAGGAAGTCTAAGTACTTTGGAAGTTCAAGCCACTTTTGGGATCTTAGGGTAAGGCAGTGATGGGTAGAAGGTTTAGATTTGGCAGCAAATTTTGAGATTTTATTATAGCAGTTTTCTAGTTTAGAGGAAATAGAGGAGGATAGGTTATTTAGCGGGGGGGACTCCATATAATAAGGAAGGCAGTAGATAAGTGGTGGCTAGAGTATTCCTAGTACTATAAGAGAGGAAGCGAATGTTCCTGTACAGCATACCTAGCTTTTGGTGGGTTTTCTTAATTTTTTGTTGAATATGGATATTGAACTTGAGATGTTCATCAATAGTAATACCACGTAGTTTAGCAGAAGGAACCACTTCTATAGTTTAATTAGTTTGACATAGCACTTTGAAGGCATTTTTGTTGTAGGAGAATGACTTTGTGGGAGGAAAAAGTAGAATTTTTGATTTGTTTGCATTGAGAGAGAGGTGGTTTTGGCACACCCAATTTTCGGTGGTTGAGAAGGCTGTTTGTGTTTTAGACAGCAATTCTGAGAGGTTAGAGGCAGAGCAGACTAAGGTAGAATCATCTGCATATTGAATAATTTTAGAATCAGGAATGGCAGCATGAAAGTTGTTTATGAAGATATTGAAAAGCATGGGCCCTAGGATAGATCCCTGTGGTACGCCAGTTGGAGTAGGTAAGAAGGAAGAGGTAGAGTACTTCCATCTGACTGCCTGAGTTCTATCTGATAGGTAGCTGGAGAACCAGGATATAGTGTTTGGGGAGAGATGGAGCTTTGAGAGATGATAAAGAAGGTGTTTGTGTGAAACAGTGTCGAATGCTTTGGACAGATCGAGCAGAACAGTAGAGACTAGATGTCCAGAGTCTCGGGCTAGATTGACTGTTTCTAAGAAAGAGAGTAGAGCAGTTATAGTACTATGACCTGGGCGGAAGCCATGTTGTGTAGGTGTAAGAAGATTGTTTTGGGCCAGGTAAGGTATAAGTTGAAGGTGAATGCACTTTTCAAGGATTTTAGAGATTGGAGAGAGCAGAGCGATAGGGTGGAAGTTAGAGATGCTGGTGTTTTTGCCTCCTTTATGAAGGGGAAGAATATAGGCTGAGCACCACAGTTTGGGGACATAACATTCCTTAATAGATCTGTTGATTATAATACTGATTGGGAGAGCTAAGGCATCAGCAGCACATTTTAGGAAGGTAGAGGGAATGTTGTCAGGAGCATTAGAGCATGGTCTAAGTTTGGATAGAAGTCTTTTTATGGAGTTAGTAGAGGCAGGTTTGAAGTCAAACAAGGGATGAGGGTTATTAGTGGGGTTGGATGACGAAGAGAGAGGGGCTGGAGGGTTAATGTTGGAGAAGGTCCTGGTCAGGTCAGAAATAGTTTCTAAGAAGAATAAGTTAAAATCAGAGGCTAGATCAAGATCCGATTTGCTTAGGTCAGGACAAGGATTATTTTTGGATCCTGGATTAAGCAGTGAGTTTATTGATTTCCAGAATTGCTTGGGGTTTTTGTTGTTGTTGGACTGGCATTTGATGTAGTAGGACTTTTTGTCCTTGGTTATTCGCTGTTTTGCTAGGTTACATTGCTGTTTGTATTGGAGCAGGGTATTGGGAAGTTTATCTTTTTGGTAGAGCTTCCAAAGTTTGTCTCTTTGGTGCATAATTTTCTTAGTATCTTTGGATAGCCAAGGAGCTGTATTAGTTTTTACCCTCTTGTGTCTAAGAGGGGCAACGGAGTTTAGAGTGTCTAGGAAGACAGAGTTGAAGTGTTCTATAGCATTGTCAAGAGGAAGGGAGTTTAGTATTTGCCAGTTCATTTGTTTGAGAATGTTTGAGAATGATGTGGGGTTGAAATTACTGAGGTTACGGATATAAATATATCGGTGCTGGTGAGGAGAAGAGGTCATTGAGCGATGAATGTAAGCTGGGAAATGGTCGCTTATGGAATCAGGAGTTGTGCCAGAGTTGGTTATTTTATTAGGATCAGACTAAGATCCAGTCTAAAGTGGAACTAGGGGGATTTACTTTGTTAGGTCGGGTGACTGAGTGAATTATCTGAGAGAAGTTATAGAGGTTGATGGATAGGGAGGGAGAGGTGCTATTAATTTTGTTCCAGTCAACATTTACTTCTCCTAAAATATAAGTTTCATACTTAATTTCAGTAGAGGCCCATAGGAGAATATCCTCAAGGGTAGAGATATTGTTACCAGGAGAGATATAAAGGGCTATTATGCAGATATTTTTGTGTTTGTTCATTTTTAGTAGTCCAACAGTCAATTCTGTGTTCTGGAAATGTGGAATTGGAGTTTGGAGGGGTATTAAGGTGAGGAGGTTGGAGTATACTAAGACAGAGCCACCCCCTTTCTTATTTGGTCAGTCATTTCTGAGAATATTGAATCCTGGGGGGTAGGATCTCAACATCTGAGATATGGGGTTTGAGCCAAGTTTCAGAGATTGCTAAGATGTCTGGTTGGTTGTGGCATAGCCAAGCTTGAAAGTGATGAGCTTTGTTGTTAAGACTCTGTGTGTTCATGGTAAATATTTTTAGGGTGTTGTGGGAGGAGGAAGGAGGTAGGGGGTAGGTGTTGCAAGTAGGGGGACTAGGACCAGGTTTGGGGTAGATATATCCAACAAGGGCTAGATTGTTGAAGGAGGTATCCTTTAGTCATTTGAGTTTAAATAATGTGAGTTTTGGAAAATCCAGGAGTAGTTTAGGAGACAGTATCTTAATTGTATAGGGAAAGATTTTAAGGTGGAATAGGTGAAGTGGGTTGGGCTGTATAAGTGAGGAAGAGATTGAGTAGAAATGTGAGAAGGATTGTAGGTGAAGGTGGGGTTGTGAGGAGGTTATTTTTGTAGGTAATGTTACATAAGCAGTGAAGGAGAATGAGCTGGTGTAGTAGAGAGGAATTAGGAAGACAAGGAGAAAGCAAGGGGTGTAGAGAGAGTGGTGACTTAAGAAATGCATATTGAAAAAAAGGAGAATGGTATGAGGATAAGGAGAAAGGAGGATGTCTGTGAAGCAGTGAAGGTATAGGAGGAGAGAGAAGAGGGCTTTAATTGTTTATGGAGGGAGGAAGAAGTGAAGAGAGTTTAAGTGAGAAGGTAGTGATTGGGAGGAAAGGGTAGGGGAAATTCCTATGTTTGGTGGAGAGGAAGGGGGAAGAGGAAGGAGCTGCTATTGGGTAATTAGGTAGGAGGGAGGGGTATGTGATGAATAAAGGTAGGACCCCTGGGGGTGGGCAGGATATGGGAGTAGGGTAGGGGAGCGGAATGAGCCCGCAGGGCAAATGGAGCGGGTAGACACAAAAGAAGGAAGGAGATCGAGAGGAACAATCAGTGGAAGAGGTTTATTAAGGTAAGTTTAGTTATGTATAGATAAGTGGGAATACAGTAGTAGAGCAGGTTAGATAATAGCTAGATGATAATTGTAAAAGTAGCATTTAAAGCTGAGAGTATGTTAAGAGCAGGGCTTAGAATAACCAAGTTGAGATTTATTAATATTATAAGCCAGAGGGCTAAATAAATAAGGTGTGGGACTGACATACCTTTGCTACAGTGGAAATGATTTGGAATTAAAAGTTTGATTCAGCAGGAGGGTCAGGAATTATTTACCTAATGCAGGATGGGGGGATTAAAAAGACTGTGTTAACTGAATATTTTCTGGTATTGACTCATTCCATGATATCCTTATACAGTTTCTTCAAGTAAAATCACTCTTTCTTTGAAACTCAGCTCAGCAGTTATTCCAGTCAGTCTGTGATTTCCTCTTGGAGTGTTTGGTAAACTTTGTAGAAGCCTGGAGTAGTGAAAAAACATCATTACATGGTCTACAGATGAGAAAAGAGGCAGCCTACTTTACATAGTTGGTGAGTCCACACCTATAAATGCTGCCTGTTAAATAGCTGGGATGTCAGAGTTAAATTTCAGTTAGCTTTAATTATTGGTAGTTGCATAGCCAGCTATTAGAGAGTGTTTTTCTTATGCTTTAGACTCTTATCTACAAATGTATATTTGCTAGCATATTTACTTTGCAAGCCTTATTGCCTAATTTATTTAAGTAAAGAATCTCATTATTCTGTCAAAAATGCTTGCACCTGGTTGCTTATCAATGTTTCTAAGGGTAATTACATAGAACTGGTCAATTATAACTGTTGGCATTCACCATTTGGACAGATGGACTGCAATCCTCACAAATATGTCAGAAAAAAAACCAGAAGAATTATGAGGAACAGACTAAAATATGAATCAATACTAGATATAGTCTATAAAATTGGGGACAGGTGAGAGCATGTATGCCCCCACACATACATATACATTGCATATACCCTCACAAAAACACACAGATATGATGATCGTCAGTTACAGCCATTTGTATGACTATGACTATGAATATATACCACAAAATTTTGGCTCCACATGTCACTCAACCTGTAAGCAGAAGAATCAAACAATAGTGAAAAAAAATGTCTGACAAAGGATCAAAATTAGGGACATATATTACCCTCAACATGCATTCATACACATGCATGTGAACACACACACACACACACACACACACACACACACACACACACACACACACACACACACACTTAAAATACAAGATAACTGGCACTCTTATGGCTAGTATTAAAAGAAAAAAACTTGCTGTCACATTCATCTTTATGCAATACTCCATTACTTCTTTCACTTTTAGTTTTGGACTGCCTCAGTCTGAGCCAGTCTCTTTGGGCAGCCTGAGCCAATAGAAATAGTTCCTGAATTCTTCATACAGCGGCCCAATGAGACAATTTTTTGTGACGTTTCAGCCTTTTGCAGAAGACAGGAAGATGATTACCTTATTCCCAGATCAAAATAGACATAATGCCAGGCTGTTTTGAAAACAACCCAGCTGGCACAAGTAATCTCAAAAAGTCTGAGAACTATGCTCATGTAAGCTCAGTGAAAGCGCCAGTAATGGTAAATCTTAGTTTTATAAAAGTAGAAAAAGAAGGTAAATAAAAAACAATACTAATAATAATACTAATAATAATATTTCTCTTTTTCTACTTTTTACATGGCATACAAGCTGTATAGCACTTGGTTCACCTTTTTCTTTCAGTGAGAGCTATGCATGTGTTACTACAGTTTCTGTGTGGGTTTCTTCATTAAGAAGTTTCTTGAAGTACCCCTTCTATTTATCTTTGATGTCCTCTGGCCTAGTGAGCAGATTCTTGCTGGCATCCATTATGAATGGCATCTGCCGATAATCTTCTTAATCTGTCCCTTCTCTTTGTCTTAAAACTTGATAGAGCTTCTTTGTTCTATGTGCTGAGTCACTTTCCAGAAGCTGGAAGAATTTCTCTGATGTCTTGCTCTTTGCCATTGTAATTGCTGTCTTAGTCTCTTTATTAGCTACCCAGTATTTCTTCTTAGCTTGGTCCACTATTCTATTAAAGCCCTAGCCGACTCATCTTTCACCCAGAGCTGTTTCCTGACATGGCACCCCTCAACTATTGATCTGGCTGGTGCTCCTACAATGCATTCACCAGAGAGGTCCTGTTTCTGTGCCAGCAAAAAGGCAAATGAAAAATAAAGGATTTCTTCTGCCATTAAAATAGTAGGAAGCCACTTAATTTGTGGCAAATGGCTTGCTATAACTTAGTGATGAACTTTAGAGAAAAACAGTACTGAAATTAATTTATGTGCTATATAAATGAATACCAGGACAGCTGCACTGATGATTGAACGTTATCTCCAGATCACACCCGTAACACCTTGTGCCCACAGTCACTGCCCTCTTCACCCAACCTTAGCTACACTAATGTGTTATATCATGTTCTAAAATGTGATGTATGTGTGGATGGAATACAAGCAAAAGTGCTGCTGAAGTCTGGAAGGAAGGCAACTTTGATTTGTCAATTATTAATAAATGACGATAAAGTGAATCTGAAGAAGAAAGTGTTTTGTATGTACACATGGGAACAGGTGGGAGCATCCTAGAATAGAAGAAAAGTCATGTATACCTCTAGGTTCATTAAAACATTGTGTTTGAGTAGTACTCAAAATTATGAGTGAGGTCATTCTAGGGATAGATTCCCCAGTTTCTTGATTTGAGGGTATGCACTCATAGTGTGTTATAGAGTTCCACACAGGGTGGGACTGTACACTGAGAAAAGTTTACCTTTTACTGATGGAGACATAAACAAGAGCCAGAATGGGATGTTTTTCTCTGAGCTAGACTTAAAAGATAGACAGAATGAAAGAAAAATAGGGAATGATTCCAGTCAGAATGAAGCTAGGCCTGAAGACCTGATAGACCTAAGCAGTAGTCACAAGAGCTTTGAAAAGGCAAGTGGGAGGATCCCAAAAAAAAAGACCAGAAACAAAATAAGCACTGTAACTATGATCATAGAATTGTCAGATTATCTACTCACTTTTTCCTATTGCGAGGGATGATGATTTCATTATCATGTTGACAAAAAGGGGAAAAGGTACTTAAGCAACTGTTAGTGCCCTGAGCCTTTGAAACAGTGGTCCATAGCCACAGTTTAGTAGGTCACTTAGGCCTTGGAAATATAAGAGAGCAGGTCATATGAAGGCTTTCATGGTCTTAAATTTATTCTGCCAGAGAAAAACTTTGGCTCAAATTTTGATTCAAATGTCAGAAAAATGGTCCATGCAGAGCCTTCTGCTCCTACTTCTTAGTGTCCCAACCAGCAATTAATGTTCTCCTTGATCAGGTTACTGGAGATTTGGTAGGCCCACTAGTCATGTTGGTTAGACAGGATCAATATATTTTAGCAATTTTAGACTATGCCTCTTCTTATCTTGAGGCTTTGGCATTTTGCCAAGCCCTTGTTAAACCTGACAACTGATACTTATGTTTATAGTTTGCATAATGTGTATCCTAAGGAAATTCTAACAGAAGAAGGGGACCCCTTTCATGTCCAAGGTCATGAATGAGCTCTGCCAGTTGTTACAAATTAAACAGCTTAGAATGAGACCACTCTATACCCAAATGCAAGGTGGTGTGGAATGCTTTAATAAAATCTTGATGAAAATGTTAAGGAATGTGGTTGGCAAGAATGGGAAAAACTGGAATCTCTTACTGTCCTATATGATGCTTCTTACCTTCAGTGAAGTACTCCAGTCATCCACTGGATTCACCCTGTTTGAGTTACTGTATGAAAGACAACCTAGGCATTTACTGGGTTTAGCAAAAGGAACATTGGAACAGGAGGATACCCCTTTTTTGAAGTGTCACAAGGCACATTCACAAAATGCGGGAAAGAATGGTAGCTGCTATGCATGTAGTGAGGGGACATATGGAAAAAGTTCAGGAAACTATAATAGGAATGGTAAAATAATGGTATTCTAACAAATAGATAAAAGATTAGTCCTTATTTCCATGGTGGCAAATACATTTCTTGTCACATGGAAATACCCACATGAAATAAATGAGGAAGTGTAAATTATTAAGGTTAGGCATCCAGCAGAGGGAAATACAAACAGATTTGTCATATAAATGTATTAAAACCATGGAAAGAGAGAAAAGTTATTTTGGCAGCTTGCCAAGTGCTAGTTTACTCTGAGACTGCAGAGTCTGATCCTACTCATAGCTAAAACATTCACAATCCACCAAAAGCAAATGGTGAAAGAATTTGTGTTAAAAGTATACTTTCCTACTATCCCATGAAGGATTAACTTAATGAACCATGATATAGTTACACAACCAACCAAAATGTTTAGTTTGAAGTCCTAGAGGATCCCTGAGGTTTGCAGAGGCTAGCAGCAATGAAATGCAAAAACAAAAATGTTGACAATATAGGGCAGCTGAATAATAAGAAGCTCAGAGTATATGGAACAACTCTGTGGTCTCTTTACAAAAATACTGTGAAATTATTGACTTCTCTAAGCATAGTGAAATCTCTGCATTTGATGCTTGCATCATGCCTTTAGTAGACACACTCACAGAAAAAACAGGAAAAGCATACTACCTTACCACCCTAGACTTAGCTAAATATTTACTGGTAGATCTCTCCAACAGAAAATGCAAAAAGGAAAGCAGCTTGCTGTATTACAAATAGTTTGATTTACTATAAATTATTGGCT
Organism: Protopterus annectens; assembly: GCF_019279795.1. Lineage (NCBI taxonomy): Eukaryota > Metazoa > Chordata > Ceratodontiformes > Protopteridae > Protopterus > Protopterus annectens. Next base: position 1,313,651,284 of record NC_056732.1, read on the forward strand.
TTCAGATAATATGGGAACAACTGGCATTTCTTACTGTCCTATACGATGCTTCTTGCCTTCAGTGAGGTACTCCAGTCATCCACTAGATTCATCCTATTTGAGTTACTGTATGAAAGACACCCTAGGCATTTATTGGGTTTAGCAAAAGGAACGTTGGAATAATGCCATTTTGTGTTGAACTACACAGAATAGTGGATATAATTCTGAAACCCTACACCTGGTACATTGCAAATTATTTAGATTTATTTATTTATTAATTGTTTACTGGGGTAGTACACTGATCAATACGGATCAATTTCGGGCTCATCCTGGGTGAAATACAAAACATTTCACAAACATAAAATACAAAAATGCAAGCAAGAACAGAGTAGTTCAGACTAATTACTCATATGCAGTGAAGTTTAGAAAATTATTGGCAGCCCTTGGCTCAATTCAGTCAGTGAGTTTAACAGCAAATCCTTCCAAATGTACTATTGGTATGGAGAAAGACAAGTATTTGAGATATTCCATTGGTTATGGACTGGGAAAACCTCAAGTTCAGAAGGCAGAAGCTATGGGAAATTGGCCATGACAGAATGGTTAAAAACAAAACAAAACAAAACAAACAAAAAAAAACATGCAAGAGCTTTGCTTGCACTAGCTAGGTTACTATGGAAGGTTCATTCCTCACTCCCCCCAGTAAACTGACCTCCTCAGAGATATAACTAAGGCAATGGACCCAAATGAAGGCTAACAGGTCAGACAAAGCTGAGAAGGCATTTCTAATGTTAAAGAATGGTTTATGTATGTCTTAGTCACTGCTGACTTCAGTAAAGATTTTCTTCTGCAGACTGATGCCTATGATGCAGGGATGGAGACATGGGGACTGCATTATCATGAGATGGGCAGTAAAGAAAACACTTCTGCTATTTTTAGCAGGAAGCTCACTTTGCCAGAGACAGCGTGTAAAACTATAGAAAAAGAATGCATATTAAATGGTTGGTAGACACATTGTGGTAATACTGCCACATCAGACACTTCAGTCATGACATTGACTATGTTCTTCTCAGGTGGGTGTGTCAAAATGAGGAGAACACCAGGGCCACTTGTTATTTTTGAGCTTGAAACCATGCCATTTTCTGTTGAACACAGGCATGGTGCAAAACATAGAAACACGGTGGTGTATCTGAGCTACATGCTTTGGATTTTCAGTCCCCTGATTTGGAGATGTGGTGTGAAGGGTAAGAGGGGATGGCACTGGTTGTGCGAAAAAAAGGTACATAGTTCCTGAGTCTGTATAATGCATATGGCTTGTACTGCCATGGAAGTAAGGCATGGTTCTATTAATTCTGAATCTTGAATTGTGTGAGTGTAATCTGAGACACTCTTAGCTGATCAGGCTTAATTAGAATTCTGAAGGCTGGTTCAGAAGAAAACATACAGTGAAAATGGGAATTATATCTGTTATGTAGGACTTAAATGTAAAAGTGGAACAGCTATAAAGTGTGTTGTGATATAGTAGCTGATGATGTTAGAAATCTCGGCAGACAGGTTACTACTAATATAAAGTTGGCACTGCTGCCATAATAACTTTTTCTGCTGCTGCCAGCTCTGGTTTAAAGTAGCTCTGGCTAAAAGAAGATCTGGTTTAAGTGAAAATTTGGTCTGTAGATGTTTAAAGGATAATGAATGTTGGTTTATGAAACAAAGGATTTCTAGTGGATTTCTTAAAAGTTGCTGGCAAGCTTTGGTATTCTTCATTCTGGAGACTTTTTTGTTTTTCTGCTATGAATAACTGAACTAAGAAACAGTTTGTTTTGCAACTTATTGCAGAAGTGAAGCACAAACCTGTTGTGTGTTCATAAGCTAGGCTGAATAACACTTAGTTACCTTGATGGTCTTCTGTGCAACAAAAAGTAGCAATGCCTGTGTACGTGTGTGTGTGTGTGTGTGTGTGTGTGTGTGTGTGTGTGTGTGTGTGTGTGTGTGTGTATATATATATATATATATATATATATATATATATTATACATATATATATATATATATAGAATTATTATGTGGATTTGTTAGTCTGCTGTATAGTAAATTAAAAATCTTCTAGTATAGGTTTTGGGAATATGAGTCCTGATCCTGATTCCCTAACTATACAGTATGAGATTTTTTTTCTTTTAACACAAAGTAGACCTTGCATTCCCCTATTTTATTCTTATTGATTTTAGTAGAATGCATTAATTGCATACGTGATTTAACATTTCATATATTTTAGTAGTGAAATTAGGTTATATTGGGGTTTGATAATTTTATATTTTAATTTTTTCCTTAGTTAATTCAATCTTACGTTCAATAGCTGGTCTGGGTCTGTTTTGCTGGTAATGGCATTTTCTAAAAGGCTCCTTATGGCCACTTTTTAACATTTTTATTCAACATGATAATTTAATTTAATATTAATGGATTTTATTCCTATGGGTTTGATTTAAATGTTTAGTGTTCCATTTGATGGGCTGCATTTTTTATTTATGTTTTTGGTGTTAATAAGAAATCTAGAAATGAGGGTCTCAAAGCAGAAAGCAAAGTAACCTCAGCTACTGATAATGCAAATGACAACAGATTACAGTGGTTTGGTCACATGTACGAGAAATCAGAATATGGTTTGGTAAAGCAGATTTTGGAGACACAAGAAGGCAAGAGGAGATGAGGATGTCCAGTGAAGAGGGGACTGTCTGCATGAGAGGAGAGCTGTGACAGATGTTTTTTGGGTTATATGGTTGCATGATGTGGGAGCAGTGTGTAAAATTCAGGATTTGTTTTTAGTGAGTTGTGCAAATTTGATGGGTATACTAAGTTATTAAAGATGGTAATAAACTTTTCAGAATGCACCAAGGATGGCAGTAAATGTTTATTGATCTCAGAAGGCCAGTATTTGGAATTTAGGTGCCATTGTTAGAATATATGTGTATTATATGTATATATGTATGTATATGTGTATGTGTGTGTGTGTGTGTGTGTGTGTGTGTGTGTGTGTGTGTGTGTGTGTGTGTGTGTGTGTGTGTGTGTGAGAGTGTGTGTGTATATATATATATATATATATATATATATATATATATATATATATATATATATATATAAAAAAGCTAAAGGTAATGCTACTCAATGCCAGAAGTCTAAACCTCAAGATGCACGCACTCGAGACTCCTCAGTATGGAGAAAATCGGTCTGTGCAGTAACAGAAACCTGGTTCAAGGCTCCTGAGAGCACCCCAGCACTACCAGGTTATAACTCATACCATGCGTTTCGGCCCCAAAACTTGGACTGAAGCACAAAAGGAGGGGGAGTATCTATATTCATCAAAGATACCTACACCTCCAGGTTAGTGGCACTGCACGAAGCATCGGAAACCATCCATGTGCAACTGACAGTGGGCAAAACTGCCTTTCAGTTTGTAGCCTGCTATAGAACACCCTCCCTATTACAGGAACCCCACTTGGCATTCCTGAGAACACTGGAGAATATGAAGGTCTCTCCAAACACTATGTTATTGGGTGACTTCAACTACCCAAACATTGACTGGGAAAACTACTCAAGCCCAAACACCCTCGCCCAACGGTTCCTTGAATTTATAAACTCTAATGCAATGGAACAACTGGTCACCACTCCCACAAGAGGGAACAACATATTGGACCTGGTCATCACCAACATGGGGACTCTATGTTCCACACCAGAGGTAACCCCCTCATTGGTAAGATCAGACCATAAACAAATTTCACTGGACATCCATATCCCGTCCCCACCCTCAGCCAAGGAAATCACTGTAAAGAATTTCTCAAAAGCCAACTTTGCACTTCTCAAGACTGAGGTGGAATCCTTCAAAGCCCCTGGGCCAGAGAATAATACAGCCCAATCTGCAGAATCCTTTACAAATGCATTCTATGAGCACCTGCAGGAATGCATGGATCGTGCTATCCCAAATAAAACCAAGACTCACTCCTCCAAAAACAGGAGACCGGTCTGGTGGACCCTGGCCATAAATAAGCTATACAACAGAAGGAGGATGCTACTACATGACAGAGCAAAATCCCAAAAAGGGAAGGCATCTCTGATCAGTATTAGCAAGAAACTTCGATCCCTCATAAAATCATCAAAGGCCAGTTTCGAAAGCAAAATTGCCCTAGACACTAAAGATAATCACAAGGCCTTCTTTAGTTATGTCAGAAACATGGGCAGAAACTATCAGATATGCTCTGAATTGTTGCATAATGGTACAAAATATACCGAACCTACAGACATAGCCAACATCCTGGCAGACAGATTCAGTGCAAACTTCTCCGCCCCTTCCCCCCCAAAGGAGCAAATGCCTATCCCAACTGAATGTAACCTCCCTGACATCACAGATGCACAGGTGAAAGCTGCCCTCTCCAAAGCAAAAAACACAGCATTTATGGGACCGGACGGTG